>NC_056429.1:7214446-7514446 GCF_018296145.1 Oncorhynchus tshawytscha | reverse complement strand
AGCACCATTTGGGCTATCTACTGATGTTAACCAGTACAGTAAATCAAAATTCACAAGGCACTCACACATGCGGCTTCCTTCTCTTTTTTCTTACCAGGACACTAATCTACCTACCTCATCCCCATTTTGTTTCTATTTACTTTTCTGCTCTTTTGCACACAAGTTTCACTACTTGCACATCATCATCTGCTCATTTATCACTCCGGTGTTAATCTGCTAAACTGTAATTAATCCGCTACTATGGTCTACTTATTGCCTTACCTCCTCACGCCATTTGCGCACACTGTATATAGACTTTCTTTTACCCCCTATTGCTTCATTGACTGTAAGCTTGTTTATTCCATGTGTAACTCTCTGTTGTTGTTTGTGTCTCACTGCTTTGCTTTATCTTTGCCAGGCAGCAGGGTAGGCTGGTGGTTAGAGCATTGAACTAGTAACCGGAAGGTTGCAAGTTCAAACCCCCGAGCTGACAAGGTACAAATCTGTCGTTCTGCCCCTGAACAGGCAGTTAACCCACTGTTCCTAGGCTGTCATTAAAAATAAGAATTTGTTCTAAACTAACTTGCCTGGTTAAATAAAGGTTTTTAAAAAAATGTAAATGAGAACTTGTTCTCAACTTGCCTATTTGGTAAAATTAAAAACGTGAACCTCAGTAACAGGTGTCACATACGGTGCTTATTCCTGACAAGCCAAAGCTAAATTACATAACTAGATAGCTTCTAAACTAGCAATAGAATGATAGACAGATGTAGCTAATCATTAGCAGGCCAATAGTGCATAGCTGTTGAGTAACGGTAGCCAACGGACTCATCAAGACCATCTAATCTACCTTGCTGTCATCCTAGGGTGGGTGGCTAGCTAGCTAACGCTGTCACAAGTAGAGCAACATTGTTAGCAAAGTCAGCGGGCCTGTCATGCCAAATAGAGTCCCCCCCTATTGGCACAGATAGAACAATGAGACATAGACACGGTTATTAACATGGGCTGCCAGTCTGTGGTATTCATATATTAGTGGATGATGGGTCGAGGTCACACCAGTCATTTATTATGGACAACGAGTCGAGGTCACACCAGTCATTTATTAGTGGATGACGGGTCGAGGTCACACCAGTCATTTATTAGTGGACGACGGGTCGAGGTCACACCAGTCATTTATTATGGATGAGGCCACACCGGTCATTTATTATAGACGAGGGTCGAGGCCACACCGGTCATTTATTATAGACGACGGGTCGAGGTCACACCAGTCATTTATTAGTGGATGACGGGTCGAGGTCACACCAGTCATTTATTGGTGGATGACGGGTCGAGGTCACACCAGTCATTTATTAGTGGACGACGGGTCGAGGTCACACCAGTCATTTATTATAGACGACGGGTCGAGGTCACACCGGTCATTTATTATGGACAACAGGTCAACCTAGTCTGAGACACCTACCTTCCCCAGACCTGGATCCCCATGATGTCCTCTAGGGGTTCTGCCATGCTCTGAGACACCTACCTTCCCCAGACCTGGGTCCCCGTGATGTCCTCTAGGGGTTCTGCCATGCTCTGAGACACCTACCGTATCCCTTCCCCAGACCTGGGTCCCCATGATGTCCTCCATGATCAACCACCCTCCAATATCCCACTTTTCATTACAATTACCTACAGCTACTGTTAATGTCATGTTGTATAATGTAATCTGCTAAGGGACCTGTGCTCGACATATCATCCTGGACACAGTGAGATGCACTACATACACTAGCACTGTAAACACTCCAAGAGGGAAGAGAACAGCTGTGCCTGGATTACAATCTCCCTCTTCAAGTCCACCTCCTGAGACTGGCTGCCTGTCGAGGGAAAGTGACCGGCAGAACAACCTGTAGCATCCACCTCTCCTCCGTCCCACACACCAGAACTGAGATAAAACCCATGCCCTACTTCTGCCAAGACCATCCCCCCAATTATATTATGTACATGTCATTCATACTTCTGTTTTTTCAACGAAATGGTATTGTATTGTTTGTGTTGATGTTAGCCTATATTTATTTATTTCAGTCTATAGCTGTATAATGGTATTGTATTGTTTGTGTTGATGTTAGCCTATATTTATTTATTTCAGTCTATAGCTGTATAATGGTATTGTATTGTTTGTGTTGATGTTAGCCTATATTTATTTATTTCAGTCTATAGCTGTATAATGGTATTGTATTGTTTGTGTTGATGTTAGCCTATATTTATTTATTTCAGTCTATAGCTGTATAATGGTATTGTATTGTTTGTTCTTTAGCTATTTTATTTATTTCAGTCTATAGCTGTATAATGGTATTGTATTGTTTGTGTTGATGTTAGCCTATATTTATTTATTTCAGTCTTACTTTTAATGTTGTTGAAATGTTAAGTTGTTGAAATGTTAAGGTACCCAAAAGTAGTTCAAAGTAATGTTTTCATTAAATAAGCTTTGTTTACATAGTAGGGATGAAAATAAAATCATTTTGGCTGGAATGCTCTCCAAAATTCGACACATTAGCGCATGCCTGGGCAATACCAGTCCTCTGGCCTGATTGGCGTCACCCCCCCACCTAGCAAACACACCTGATTTAAACTAATTGCATTTTTAAAAACTAAAGATCATGATTAGTTAATTATTGGAGTTAGGTGTGTTAGCTGGGGCTGGCGCAAAAGTGTGACACCAATCAGGCCCCACCCTAGAGGACTGGAGTTGCCCAGACCTGGATTCTCTCATCACGCCGTTGATATAGCAACGGAAGCGAATAGCTTCTCGAATGTCATTGTGACGCAGAGGGGGAACACTATTTGGCATGACAGGCCGAATGTTCTGGACACTTTTTCCGAGTCTGTCCTACTCCTGACTTGTCACTTTAGGCAAACTTTGGTTAGATAGCCACTGTTAGGTAGTTAACACTGCTATCATCATATGTACTGATCTAGTTTAGGATGCGAAGAGGTGATTAGATGCTCTTGAAATCAACTACGGTGTATGTGGTTGCTAGCTAACGTTAGCCTGCTATCGTTACCTTGATATCCTCATCCTCATCCTCGCCTTCCCATTTGTCTGCCACAACAGCCTTCTTGGCCCCGATTGCGGGCTCGTCCGGATCGAAAGTGTCAGCATCTAAGACAACAACAAAAAATACACATGTTACAAATGTCAACTATCATCTCTTGTATTTTTAATTGGCAATGTTTCGGTAAACTTGAAGAATGCTCCATTCCGACACAAGTGGATTGGATTCTTACCCCATGAATCTCCCTCCGCCATATTTGCCTGTGTATCTGATCAGAACGAATTCCGTGGGTGTACAATCGGTAACTGGCTCTTTGGTTCCGAGAGAGAACGACGCACACACCGATGTGCGCTGTCATGCTCCCATTATTATTCTTCAGTCATTGCTTTCCCATATTTAGTGGCAACATAGCATCATTCGTTCAAGCCAAAACATAATGTCAGTTATATCATTTCAGAATATCCATTAAAATAGTAATTTTTAGACCATTGAATATAGATGTCACCAATTAGCAGTGGTGTAAAGTACTTAAGTAAAAATAATTTAAAGTACTACTTAAGTAGTGTTTTGGGGTATCTGTACTTTACTATTTATATTTTTTGACAACTTTTATGTTTACTTCACCACATTCCTAAAGAAAATGGTGTAATTTTTACTCCATACATTTTCTCTGACACAAAAATTCTGGTTACATTTTGACAGGAAAATGGTCCAATTCACACACTTATCAAGAGAACATCCCTGGCCATCCCTTCTGCCTCTGATCTGACGGACTCACTAAACACGTGCTTTGTTTTTAAATTATGTCTGAGTGTTGGAGTGTGACCCAGGCTATCCATAAATAAATAAAAATACAAGATAATTGTGCCTTCTGGTTTGCTTAATATAAGGAGTTTTTTTTTAAATTATTCACACGTTTCCTTTTGAGACTTAAGTATATTTAAAACTAAATACTTTTCGACTTTTACTCAAGTAGTATTTTACTGGGTGACTTTCACTTTTAGTTGAGTCATTTTCTATTGACATCTTTACTTTTACTCAAGTATGAGATTGGAGTACTTTTTTCTGCCACTGCAAGTGAGGATGCTTGTAGTTTGTTCAGTTCAGTGTTTTGAATAGCAGGATATTGTAGTAGGCTACACATTACCGGTTGGCATGGCCAAGTTCATTTAAATTGTATGGTGTGCAGTGATGTAGAAATACATTAAGGTACCACTTAATTAGTTGTTTTTTTGGTATCTGTACTTTGCTATTTTTATATTTGACATTTACTTCACTACATTCCTAAAGAAAATAATATACTTCTTACTCCATACATTTTCCCTGACACCCAAAAGTACTTGTTATATTTTGAATGCTTAGCAGGACAGGAAAATGGTTCAATTCACACATTTATCAAGAGAACATCCCTGGTCATCTCTACTGCCTCTGATCTGGCGGACTCATGAAACACAAATGCTTCATTTGTAAATTATATCTAAGTGTTGGCTATCCGTTAAAAAAAAAAAGATTTAAAAAAGTAAAAAATATCTGACAATTACTCAAGTAGTATTTCACTGGGAGACTTTTACTTTTACTTGAGTAATTTTCTATTCAGCTATCTTTACTTTTACTCAGGTATGACAATGGGGTACTTTTTCCACCACTGCTGGTGTGTATGCGTAACCAGTGTGAAATGGCTAGCTAGTTTGTATTTATTATGGATCCCCATTAGCTGATGCCGAAGCAGCAGCTACTCTTCCTGGGGTCCATCAAAATTAAGGGAATTTATACAATTTAAAAAACATTACAATACATTCACAGATTTCACAACACATTGTGTGCCCTCAGGCCTCTACTCCACCACATATCTACAGTACTAAATCCGTGTGTATAGTGGGTATGTTATCATGTGTGTGTATATACATGTGTCTGTGCCAATGTTTGTCTTGCTTCACAGTCCATCAGGTGTTTTTAAATATTTTTTAATTGTTTATTTTACTGCTTGCGTCAGTTACTTGATGTGGAATAGAGTTCCATGTAGTCATGGTTCTATGTAGTACTGTGTGCATCCCATAGTCTGTTCTGGACTTGAGGACTGTGAAGAGCTGGTTTGTGGTGTTTCATTCGGTGACGCCACTCTCTCTGACACCTTGCTCTGACACCCGAATAAAAATACAAATGCAACATGCAATAATTTCAATGATTTGACCGTTTCAGTTCATATAAAGGAAATCAGTCAATTCATTAGGCCCTAATCTATGGATTTCACATGACCCGGGCACAGCCATGGATGGGCCTGGGAGGGCATAGGCCCACCCACTGGGAGCCAAGCCTAGCCAATCAGAATGAGTTTTTCCCCCACAAAAGGCTTTATTACAGCGAGAAACCCTCCTCGATGTGTGACTTAGCTAGCTGGACTTTGGTTTGAAGTGTGTGCAATGCACACTTGTGGAGTTGGAGGGCTGGAGCGAGCGAGGAATGGCATCCCTTGAGAGGGCAAGAACGAAATGTATGTAAGGAGAAGTGCAGTATTATCATAAGGAGATGTATACTTGGATTACGGAGGAGGAATGGGGGAAAAAGAGAGGCAGAGGAGGTTGAAGAGAGAAGAGGAGGAAGAGGTTGAGCTTGAATTGGATAAAAATGTCAGGAAAAAGGGAGATGGTTTGTTAAAGAAGACTGGTAGAAAGTGTAAGCAGAGGGTGCTGAAGACAGGAGGAGAAATGGAAGTGAATAAGGGCGAAGTATCAGAGGTGTTAGGTGTGGTGCAGTTCTCTGAGCCTGAAGCTTGCACCAAGGATCAGGATAAAAGATGAGTCTGTGACGGTAGGAGTGACATTTTTGGAAAAAGTGGACCCTTGCATTTTGGCTGATCCATTTGTGGTTTCAAGGATGGGTGAAAACGAACTTTAGGTGCTGTGGAATCGGTGAAGGTAACCCAAAGTCGTCTTGTGATAATGTTTGTGTTTCTGTTGGTCAGAGGGAGTTGGTGCTCCATGTTAAACGAATGGGGGCAATGTGAATTATTTTGCTCTCAAGAAAATGGCGCCATTGACAGAAGTGATTACTGGAGTAGCGGTGAAAGTGGACCAACGAAAAATCTAATCAAATTTTATTGGTCACTTACACATATTTAACAGATGCTATTGGTCACATACACATATTTATCAGATGTTATTGCGGGTGTAGCAAAATGCTTGTGTTCCTAGCTCCAACAGTGCAGTAGTATCTAACTAAATGCTTGTGTTCCTAGCTCCAGCAGTGCAGTAGTATCTAACTAAATGCTTGTGTTCCTAGCGCCAACAGTGCAGTAGTATCTAACTAAATGCTTGTGTTCCTAGCTCCAGCAGCGCAGTAGTATCTAACAATTCACAACTATACACACAAATCCAAAAGTAAAATAATGGAATTAAGAAATATCTAAATATTAGAATGAGCAATGTCGGAGTGGCACAGACTAAAATACAGTAGAAAAGAATACAGTATATACATATGAAATTAGTAAAGCAGTATGTAAACATTATTAAAGTGACAAGTGTTCCATTATTACAGGGACTAATGATTCCATGTCTATGTACATAGAGACTGTGGCTCTAAGGTGCAGGGCTGAGTAACCGGGTGGTAGCCGGCTAGTGTTTGGCTATTTAACACTCCGATGGCCTTGAGATAGAAGCTGTTTTTCAGTCTCCCGGTCCCAGCTTTGATGCACGTGTACTGACCTCGCCTTCTGAATGATAGTGGGGTGAACAGGCCGTGGCTCGGTGGTTGATGTCCTTGATCTTTTTGGCCTTCCTGTGACATCGGGTGCTGTGGTGTCCTGGGGGGCAGGCACTGTCCAATGCGTTGGGCAGACCGCACCACTCACTGGATAGCCCTGCGGTTGCGGTCGGCGCAGTTGCCGTACCAGGCGGTGATACAGCCTGACAGGATGCTCTCAATTGTGCATCTGTAAAAGTTTGTGAGTCTTATGGTGAGATTCACGGTGTTTGTGATGCTTGTCGTTTGGTGCGATGCAGACGGAGGCGTAAGTGATGAAAAAAAAAGTTGTCTGTTCTTTTGAGTTTTGTTGTTGAGTCTTTGCCCGACAAAGTGATGTTAGGATATCAGTTAGCTTTTGTAACCGAATACATTACATTGTTACATGTGTCAAGCTTACGGGCATGTGGCAGCAGTGTGTAGGAGGGAGGTTTCTAGGTGTGCAGAAGGGCATGAGACAAAGGAATGTGTAGCATTGGGGAAAGAAGTGGTATGAGTTAATTGTAGGGGTGCCCATGGGGCTGGGGTGCCAGGCATGTCCGGTGAGAGAGAGGCAGGTTGAGGTTATCAGGATTAGAGTAGTGCAGAAGTTGTCGTTTGCTGAGGCAGTGAAGAAAATAGAGGGAGATGGGTCAAGGGTGAGGGTTCCTGAGAGGAGTGGTGTGAGTAGTAGATCTGTACCAGTACAGAGATAAGCCAACAAGTTATATATGTTTCAGTAAGAATGGATTTTTTGACCACTACGCTTCTCAGGAGGCTGTTTGTGCTTTTCTAATAACCAATTTCTGTGTTCATTTAAGTGACTGATTTGAACAAATCCTCACTCTCAGTATCTGCAATTTGGCAGAACGCACAGAACCTTTTGTTTTAAGAATGAAAGGATCTCAGTTTCAAGGTTTCAGCTTGGAGAGAAGAAGCCTCGTGAGGTATTGGTCGGTCTCATGCATGAATCAAACGTTAATGAATTAATTATGCATGATGAATGAGCTAACTCATGCCTATGTAACGAGACCGTAAGTAGTAGATATCTAACGGGACTGCCGCGAACAGAGCTCCATATCTAACGGGACTGCCCCGATAGAGCTCCTGACAGACGTGCATGACGGTGTATTAAGTTTTGTTGGAACCTCTCCAGTTAACTGTTAATAAACAACGATTCATTTAAGATTGACTTTGAGTGTCCCTGTGTAGAATTTCCACGACAGATGCTTCGAGGGTGACTGTTGTCGATGTGTGCACTGGGTCCCTGGTTCAAGTCCCAAGTTGGGGAGAGGAGAGTAACGGAAAAAGTACTGTTTCAGTGCATTCGGAAAGTATTCAGACCCCTTCAATTTTTCCATTTTGATAGGTTACAGCCCTATTCAAAAATAGATTAGATAGCTTTTTTCCCCCTCATCAATCTACACACAATACCCCACAATGACAAAGCCAAAAAATGTTGACTTTAAACAAGTCTGCAAAAATGTATAAACTGAAATGACATTTACATAAGTTTTCAGCCCCTTTACTCAGTACTTTGTTGAAGCACCTTTGGCAGCCATTACAGCCTTCATGGGTATGATGCTACAAGCTTGGCACACCTGTATTTGCGGAGTTTCTCCCATTTTTCTCTGCAAACCCTCTCAAGCTCTGTCAGGTTGGATGGGGAGCATCTCTGCACAGCTATTTCCAGAGATGTTCTATCAGGTTCAAGTCTGGGCTCTGGCTGGGCCACTCAAGGACATTGAGACTTTTCCCGATGCCACTCCTGCATTGTCTTGGCTGTGTGCTTAGAGTTGTTGTCCTGTTGGAAGGTGAACCTTCACCCCAGTCTGAGGATCTGAGTGCTCTGAAGCAGGTTTTCAAAAAGGATCTTACTGTAATTTGTTCCGTTCATCTTTCCCCCGATCCTGACTAGTCTCACAGTCCCTGATGCTGAAAAACATCCCCACAGCATGATGCTGCCACCACCATGCTTCACCGTAGGGATGGTGCCAGGTTTCCTCCAGACGTGACACTTGGCATTCAGGTCAAAGTGTTCAATATTGGCTTCATCAGACCAGAGAATCTTGTTTCTCATGGTCCGAGAGTCCTTTAGGTGCCTTTTGGCAAACTCCAAGCAGGCGGGCATGGAAGCCATTCCTCATTAAAAGGCACGGCTTCCGTCTGGCCACTCTACCATAAAGGCCTGATTTGTGCAGTGCTGCAGAGATGGTTGTTCTTCTGGAAGGTTCTCCCATCTCCACAGAGGGGCTCTGTCACAGTGACCACTGCATTTTTGGTCACCTCCCTGACCAAGGCCCTTCTTCCCCGAACGCAGTTTGGCTTGGTTCAATTTCGAGTCTCATAGCAAAGGGTCTGAATACTTACGTAAGGTATTTAATTTGTTTTATTTTGAATACATTTGCAAAAATGTCTAAATACCAGTTTTTGCTTTGTCATTATGGGGTCTTGTGTGTAGACTGATGAGGGGGATAAAAGTAATTTAATCCATTAAAGTCTAATGTAAATTAGATTATTTTTAATCAAGGGGTCTGAATACTTTCTGCACTAGATGACCAAAAGGTATGTTGCTCTGTGCACGGGGGCTCAATTCATCCCAAAGGTGTTCGATAGGTTTGAGGTCAGGACTCTGTGCCGGCCAGTCTAGTTCTTCCACACAGATCGACAAACCATTTCTTCTGTATGGACCTCGTTTTGTGCACCGGGGGCATTGTCATGCTGAAACAGGAAAGGGCATTCCTCAAACTGTTGCCACAAAATTGGAAGCACAGAATCATCTAGAATTTCCATTCACTGGAATTAAGGGGCCTAGCTCGAACCATGAAAAACAGCCCCAGACCATTATTCCTCCTCCAAACTTTACAGTTGGCACTACGCATTGGGGCAGGTAGCGTTCTCCTGGCATTCACCAAACCCAGATTCATCCGTCGGACTGTCAGATGAATGTGATTCATCACTCCAGAGAACATGTTTCCACCGCTCCAGAGTCCAATGGAGGGGAGCTTTAACCCATTCCAGCCGAAACTTGGCATTGCGATCTTAGGTTTGTGTGCGGCTGCTCAGCCATCAAAACTTATTTCCTGAAGCTCACGATGAACAGTTCCGGTGCGGACTTTGCTTCCAGAGAAAATTTGGAACTCGGTAGTGAGCGTTGCAACCGAGGACAGACGTTCTGTGAGCGTGTGTGATCTACCACTTCACAGCTGAGCCATTGTTGCACCTAGACAATTCCACTTCAATCACAGCACTTACAGTTGACCAGGGCATATATTTGCCGAACTGACTTGTTGTAAAGGTGGAATCCTATGACGGTGCCACGTTGAAAGTCACTGAGCTTTTCAGTACAGGACATTCTACTGCCAATGTTTGTCTATGGAGATTGCATGGCTCGGCTCAATTGTATACACCTGTCAGCAACAGGTGTGGCTGAAATAGTCAAATCCCACTAATTTGTAGGGGTGTCCACATACTTTTGTATTTTTTTTGTGTGTATGTGACTAATTGACTAAGAGTATCTTGCTAAAAAATGTATGCGTCTCGGCTCATACTGATGCAGGTCAAAAACAAAACGTAAATCATTCATTTTCATTAATTGTATAAAAATGTATTTATGATCAAGGACACCATTGAGTAACACCGAGTACAACAGGAGTGACCGTCCAAGATGGTCAATGACAACATGGAGTCTTATCGGCCAAACTTTTAGACTCATACATAAGAGATTCCACACACACCCACGACTAAGAACAGCAATGAAAAACATGATTTAAAAGATAAAAACAAAATGTCAGCCGTTTTGCTGGTGCTACGATTTCAAAATAGTCCGGACATAACAATTGAGGTGATAACTTGTGTACAAAAAATGATTTTTTTTTTTTACATAGGGCTGCATTTAAAAGTATTTTTTTTTTTTTTTTTATACAAAAAGTGCAGGAGCTCCAAAGCCTTCCTTCCTCCTCAAACTCTTCATCACACCCTAAAAACAGAGCATCTTAAGGGTATTTTTAAACATCTTTACAAAAAAAAAAAAGGGGGTGAAATCTCAAATATACATTTTCTAAATGAATATCTGGGCCATCATTATGGCTTGTTGAATGGTCTTCCAAGTAAAACCTTATACTACATTAACATTACGACCTATACACATCATCATGATGATATCATAAACATTTCCTCTTAAAAGATTAAAACCTGCACCTTGTTAGAGACCACATAACTGCACTTAAAAATGGGACTAAAAAGCAGACTAGGAAGTAAGCATGCATACCAAATGACACCCTATTCTTTTGTATAGTGCACTATATAGGGAATTAGGTCCCATAGGACTGTGGTCAAACAGTGCACTATATAGGGACTAGGTCCCATAGGACTGTGGTCAAACAGTGTACTATATAGGGAATAGGTCCCATAGGACTGTGGTCAAACAGTGCACTATATAAGCAATAGGTCTCATAGGACTGTGGTCAAACAGTGCACTATATAAGGAATAGGTCCCATAGGACTGTGGTCAAACAGTGCACTATATAAGGAATAGGTCCCATAGGACTGTGGTCAAACAGTGCACTATATAAGGAATAGGTCCCATAGGACTGTGGTCAAACAGTACACTATATAAGGAATAGGTCCCATAGGACTGTGGTCAAACAGTGCACTATATACGGAATAGGTTGCCATTTGGGATGTAAAAATTGCAGGCAGACAACAGAAAAATCACCTATTTTTTTTCCAAAGGCGAAAAAAAAAAAAAGTAAAAGAAGCAGTCAGTTAAAAGAGGAACACATACTAAAATCAGAAGCACAGTGAAAAGTTGAAAAATATATACGTCATATGTACACATGTAATCGAGTGTGTATATTATACAGGTTTGACTGCCCATTCTTGTTAAAATGAGTCTGGAGCAGTCAGGTCCCCACACTCAAATACTGCATGACATTCAGTCCAAAAGTGTAGCTGCAGATGCGAAACAATCTCCCAGAAAGTCGCCACGGTCTTGTTCATTAGGCACCAAAAACGAAGAAAACAGTCCGAATTGGAGAGGTTCTGCCTGGACTTGTCCAATCAGAAACGCTTTATTTTCCTTAGTTGCAAAACGTTTGTGCCTTAACGAACACGGCCCTGCTTTCAAGAATAAACAAAGAGGTCCATCCGTCTAGGCAGAAGCCTTTTACAATACAAGGGGACTGCTCTACCCTGGGGGTACAGTTTAGTTTGAGTATACAAAACATATACAAATACTCAAACTGTACATAGCTTCAGGAATTATAAAGATTTGTGTTTTGTCGTTTTCTGTAACAAGAAAATCCTCTGTAATGGTGTTTTGTTGGTATTTTCATCAGTAATGAAAACGTTGTAGTTGTAGACAGAGATCCATTTAAAACAACATCCTCATTAGAGTCAGTTAAACTTGATTCTCCTCATCTCCACTGTGTTGAAGGGAAGGCATCCCTCTCCAAGTACTGCAGGGCTAATCCATAGAATTAGAACGAACATTCTAATATAAATATACATTCTATATTTCTATTGGTTAGCCTGCTGGGTCAACCAATCACAAATCAGTCTGGAGGAAGGAGATCGTGAAGACGAAACCGTTCTCTGACGTAAGGCCTTACGTCCTCATTCTGTGGAGGAGTGTAAGAACAGACAGCAGAGGTTGCATAAAATAGTACAGCAACACAAATGACCGAGGTGACGTTCGTGGAGGAAGAGAAAGAACAGAAACCGGTCTGTTTATGCAAGCCGGATACAGACAATCTAACAGGTACAAGGGCAAATGTTTGAGTGAGTACATAAGGACGTCGTTTGAGTTGGATGCACATTCAAAAATATATTTTTTTACATTTTCCCCCTTCTCCAGAATGAGTACATTCCATCTCTACTAGCTTCTCCAGAATGAGTACATTCCATCTCTACTAGCTTCTCCAGAATGAGTACATTCCATCTCTACTAGCTTCTCCAGAATGAGTACATTCCATCTCTACTAGCTTCTCCAGAATGAGTACATTCCATCTCTACTAGCTTCTCCAGAATGAGTACATTCCATCTCTACTAGCTTCTCCAGAATGAGTACATTCCATCTCTACTAGCTTCTCCAGAATGAGTACATTCCATCTCTACTAGCTTCTCCAGAATGAGTACATTCCATCTCTACTAGCTTCTCCAGAATGAGTACATTCCATCTCTATAGCTTCCCCAGAATGAGTACATTCCATCTCTACTAGCTTCCCCAGAATCATTCCATCTCTACTAGAGAATGAGTACATTCCATCTCTACTAGCTTCCCAGAATGAGTACATTCCATCTCTACTAGCTTCCCCAGAATGAGTACATTCCATCTCTACTAGAGAATGAGTACATTCCATCTCTACTAGCTTCTCCAGAATGAGTACATTCCATCTCTACTAGCTTCTCCAGAATGAGTACATTCCATCTCTACTAGCTTCTCCAGAATGAGTACATTCCATCTCTACTAGCTTCTCCAGAATGAGTACATACCATCTCTACTAGCTTCTCCAGGAAAGGAACCAGCTTGAGAAGCTCGTTATCGTTCCTGTCCATGAACCAGCTCTCGATGGGAATCCCATTGGAAAGCTGTGATGAAGAACCATGACGTTTTGAATCGTATATGCCACTTTGCCCTCACTTTTATCCAAAATACTTATTGTATATTGAGGGCATATAATTTAAGTGTGCGATTCCTGTGGGATAGAATGAGTAGCTGTACTGTAAAGGCTTACCTGATAGGCGAAGGCTTGAGGTGAATTGTCGATTATTATTGTTTTTGAAAGATCTCTTCCCAGAATGTTTAGGTCCTTGATGTAGTTTCCTTGAACACACACACAGTGCTCACGAAACAAACGATGCCTGTAGGAGAGGTAGAGAAATAACCCAAATGATTAGCCAAGTGTAGAAGTGGGTGTTAGGACATTAGCACAAGCTTTATACACGCACCCTAATCCCTACATAGGTGCACTACTTTTGGGGAATATTGTGCCATTTGGGATACAGGTCACAGTGCAACTCACCACGGGTTATTTGTAATCATTCAAAAGCAATAACTTTATTTAACTGACCTGACCAACTGTTTCTTAGGGTCCAGGATGTTCAGCAGCTTGTCTGCATACACCTTCTTAGAGGCAGTGAACAGAATGATCTGTGAATGACAAGAAACCCATAAGAATACTTTTTTTAAAGTATATATTTCCGTTCTGTTTGATTGTCTGTCCCAGTGAAGTCTACAGTAGAGGTTTACAAGAGAACGGGACCCCGCGGGAATCTGGCAGGGAATAGGAGTCAAGTTCGGGACAGGATCAACAGTCCACAGGAAAGGGCAGTGGAGTAATACGGGTGGAAATACAGTCATGTCAAAGACAGACAGGACAGAGAGGGGTTTTTCCTTTCACTATTTTCTACATTGTAGAATAAACATGAAAACTATGAAATAACACACATGGAATCATGTAGTAACCAAGAATGTGTTAAACAAATCAAAATAGATTTTATATTTGAGATTCTTCAAAGTAGCCACCCTTGATGCCAGCTTTGCACTCTTGACATTCTCACAGGCATTGCTTGTTGTTTGGTGTTTTAGGCTGGGTTACTGTATAGCACTTTGTGACATCTGCTGATGTAAAAAGGGCTTTAAAACAAATTAGATTGAATAGCCTACATACTTTTGCGCACAAAATTGAGCACAGTGATTTTTTTTGTTAAGGGACAAGATTGTTCTGGGGTTATAAAACTGTTGTAGGATCAGGATAGTACAGGTGGGGGAATTTTTTTTTATTGACAGAACAAGACAGGAATTAATTTTCACTCTAGTCTACAGTGGTCTGATGCCTATGTATTAAACACATAGGACCTCACCTCGTAAATTTGAGACATGCGCTCCAGGAACTCTCTGAAGAACGGCCTCAAACGCACATACACCTGCAGAGAAGAAAGAATCATATGGAAACCATATCATGTCAAGAGCGTTCCCTGTTCAGTGAAAGATATATGTTTTGCGTGATGAAAAATAGGGGTCTGTTGTAGAAAAATCAACGGACCATCAATGCAATAAGAAACCTTAGTTGCCGGTAGCAACCACTACAGAATGTCCGGTCAGAACAAGGACGAGACGGATGTCCAGGTTAACGGAAGATAGCCACATACATCTGACCACTCATGGTTCAGATAACCGAGAATCATGTCCAGTGAGAACTGACATTAACTATGGCTCAAATTGTTCCGCCCCGGCTGGAACAGCGGAGGTGTAACAGCAGAGGTGTCCGGGAATCCCCCCCCCCAGTGGCCGGAGGTGACCCTCCCCCGTGGCACAGCGGGGGTGTCCCCCGGTGGCACAGCGGAGATGACCTCCCCCCCGCCCCAGCGGAGGTGTCCGGGAATCCCTCCCCCCCAGCGGAGGTGTCCGGGAATCCCTCCGCCCCAGCGGAGGTGTCCGGGAATCCCCCGGTGGCCCAGCGGAGGTGTCCGGGAATCCCCCGCCCCAGCGGAGGTGTTTGGGAATCCCCCCGCCCCAGCGGAGGTGTCCGGGAATCCCCCCCCAGTGGCACAGCGGAGGTGTCCGGGAATCCCCCCCCAGTGGCACAGCGGAGGTGTCCGGGAACCCCCCCCCCAGTGGCACAGCGGAGGTGTCCGGGAATCCCTCCCCCCCCCCGTGGCAAGCGGAGGTGTCCGGGAATCCCCGGTCCCCCCAGTGGCACAGCGGAGGTGTTTGGGAATCCCCCCAGTGGCACAGCGGAGGTGTTTGGGAATCCCTCCCCCAGTGGCACAGCGGAGGTGTCCGGGAATCCCCCCCCAGTGGCACAGCGGAGGTGTCCGGGAATCCCCCCAGTCCACCCCCAGTGGCACAGCGGAGGTGTTTGGGAATCCCTCCCCCCAGTGGCACAGCGGAGGTGTTTGGGAATCCCTCCACCCCCAGTGGCACAGCGGAGGTGTTTGGGAATCCCTCCCCCCCAGTGGCACAGCGGAGGTTCCGGTTCTCAGGTCACTTATGTCATTTGATGTTGAAGACACTGACAAGTACCCCTGCATGGGGGGACCATCCAAGCGAAGAAAGAGGGACCCAACATGTACACTTAAACATCAGACAGACATGGATTTAGTCCCACGGAGGGAAAACGCTGGTAGTGCTCATCAGGATGGGGACGTTTCTGACCTTACGGTGTTCCCAGGGTCCAACACTAACTGAAGTCCAGGGAATCTAGGCCGAACGAGATGTGCTGATAAGTAATTGGCTGACCTTGACCAATAAGACACTAATAAAAGTGGGGGTCCCCTGAATGGGACACTAAGCTGCCTGACTAGAAGTAACCATGACTAGAAGTAACCATGACTAGAATCAGATGACTGAAACCGGCCATTTTAACACATGACAAATCACATAAAACCTAATGCCTTTTCTCGATTTGTCTTACCTTGATTCCTCATGTCCCACCCCCCTCTCCCCCCCCTCCTTCTCAAAACGCATAGAAGTAATCCATAGGAAAAAAGCCCTGGGATATTCTCTTACAATGTGGTTTGAGAATAAAGAGAGGAGAGAGAGGACACAAGGAAAGAAGAATTGAGAAAAAGCCCATTGACAATCACTTAACACCTGTGGATTTCTATAGTTTCCACAGCCTGTACCTGGTAGATGACGTCTTGGAACAGGACAGGGAAGGTCAGAGCTGCGTCATCCAACTCATTCAGACTACAGTGCACCAACGTCTCGTCCTGATAAAGACAGAAACAGTACACCTTCTGGTTAGCGGCTGTTCAACCTTCTTAAGTTGAATGCACCGACTAAGACGCTGTAGATGAGAGCTAGCCTAGTCGCAGATTGGTTTGTGCTTCTTCTGCCTAGTCCAATTGTCAAGCCAAATTTAACCTTTGCTTAGCCCCAGAATTTTGAGAAACCAATCGTAGGCGCTCCAATGGGAAAGCAACTGTCATAGACTGGCACCCAGGCTATATTAAAAGAGAGCAGAAACTCACCGGCACCCAGGCTAGACAAGAGCTTCTGCTAATGACTCAAATATATAAAAAAAGTGCTACTCACCAAATCTAGGACCAGGGAGAACTCTGGTGTGCTGCGTGTTTTGAGAGGCAGTGCTGGTTTCCTGGCTATCTGCTCCTCTGTCAACGGAGGCACATGTTTGATGAAGAAGTACCTGAAAACAGAGCAGGCACAGAAGATATTAGTTGGTTCAAGTAAAGAAAAAAAACAACCTTTGCACACACAATACTTTTCTTCAGTTGGTTTGATGGTGATGACGACACGCAGATGGGCGACCTATTTCTACTACTTATTATTCTACAGACATTTAAAAAGAGGGGCACCTAAAACATTGTTTGGTTGGTAAATAAACTAAGAGGTAGGTACTCACGGATCAAAGACTTCCCAGTCCTCCTCGTAGGTGCCGTCTGCAGGGGCCGTGGGAGGGGCGTGGGGGTAACAGCTGACTGGGGTGCATACCGGAGCTGGATGACGTATTCAAAAATGGCACGGAAATCCACAGGTTTTATTTATTTGCATGTACTTTTCTCCCCGGGTATTTCAACATAGCAAACAAAAAAAATTCCACTGAATATTCCAGATTACTAATCGCCACGGTGGCCTGTTAGAAGGGGCGTATCGCCACGGTGGCATGTTAGAAGGGGCGTATCGCCACGGTGGCCTGTTAGAAGGGGCGTATCGCCACGGTGGCCTGTTAGAAGGGGCGTATCGCCACGGTGGCCTGTTAGAAGGGGCGTATCGCCACGGTGGCCTGTTAGAAGGGGCGTATCGCCACGGTGGCCTGTTAGAAGGGGCGTATCGCCACGGTGGCCTGTTAAAAGGGGCGTATCGCCACGGTGGCCTGTTAAAAGGGGCGTATCGCCACGGTGGCCTGTTAAAAGGGGCGTATCGCCACGGTGGCCTGTTAAAAGGGGCGTATCGCCACGGTGGCCTGTTAAAAGGGGCGTATCGCCACGGTGGCCTGTTAAAAGGGGCGTATCGCCACGGTGGCCTGTTAAAAGGGGCGTATCGCCACGGTGGCCTGTTAAAAGGGGCGTATCGCCACGGTGGCCTGTTAAAAGGGGCGTATCGCCACGGTGGCCTGTTAAAAGGGGCGTATCGCCACGGTGGCCTGTTAAAAGGGGCGTATCGCCACGGTGGCCTGTTAAAAGGGGCGTATCGCCACGGTGGCCTGTTAAAAGGGGCGTATCGCCACGGTGGCCTGTTAAAAGGGGCGTATCGCCACGGTGGCCTGTTAAAGGGGCGTATCGCCACGGTGGCCTGTTAAAAGGCGTATCGCCACGGTGGCCTGTTAAAATCGGCCTGTTAAAGGGGCGTATCGCCACGGTGGCCTGTTAAAAGGGGCGTATCGCCACGGTGGCCTGTTAAAAGGGCGTATCGCCACGGTGGCCTGTTAAAAGGGGCGTATCGCCACGGTGGCCTGTTAAAAGGGGCGTATCGCCACGGTGGCCTGTTAAAAGGGGCGTATCGCCACGGTGGCCTGTTAAAAGGGGCGTGGGTGGCCTGTTAAAAGGGGCGTATCGCCACGGTGGCCTGTTAAAAGGGGCGTATCGCCACGGTGGCCTGTTAGAAGGGGCGTATCGCCACGGTGGCCTGTTAGAAGGGGCGTATCGCCACGGTGGCCTGTTAGAAGGGGCGTATCGCCACGGTGGCCTGTTAGAAGGGGCGTATCGCCACGGTTACCTGTTAGAAGGGGCGTATCTGTTTCTGTAACCATCTCTCCTTCCTCCACAGGTGGTTCTGGTGTAGCCAGAGGAGCCAGTGGTGGTGGTGGTGGTACTGGAGCAACAGGAGACAGGACGACGCCTTCTGTAGATGTGGGGGTACTGGTCGACATTTCCTCCACCTCCTTCACAATCTCCTCAGCCTCCAGCACCTGCCCAGGTGAGTCAGACCCAAGAGTGGCTGGATCGGGGAGATACAGGAGAGACACAGGGGGTTAATCTCAAAAAGTATTTTCTTTGATTCCTTGCATCTTCTCTCGTTAACGCCTGTTCACAGAGAGGAATAAGGCAATGAGAGAAGAGTGAACATGGATGAAAAAAAAAAAAGTGTGTGTAACCCACAGATATGTTTTACATTTAAAACCTCTGGCTGGACGAGGGGAATACACAGGAGCGATGTGGAGAAGAGGGAGGTATATAAGAAAATTCCTTTAGGACCGGTAAAAAAAATAAACCATGGGGTTGGTATCCCAGACAGATTACACCAAGTCATGGATCAGTAAAGCACGTTGGAGGAACTCCATTGAGTAAATGTGTTTCAGTCCAATAACAGCCTTAATCTGTAACCAATCACACTCTTAGACTGGTGTTCCTGGTTGAAAAAAAACCCCAAAACAACAAAAAACAAGACACAATGATGAGACTTGAGGCAGATTCTGTTACCCGTCTTGGTTGCAGGTGAGAAGAAGTTGAAGACGGGAGAGAAGATGGTGCCCAGGAGAGTAGTGCGAGGAGGGCTGATGGCCACCTCCACAGGCACCTCCAGTTTACCGTTGGGCTTCAGGGGCTTACTGTTCAACGTCATTGGATCTGAGGGGAAAAACAAGGGAACTTCACTGTTTCCAATGAAACCTGCAAAAATCCACCTGCTTTTTGGCAACGCAGGATATTTCCGATTTCCTGAGCATTAATGATCACCGCCTCCTTACAGCGGAGGGGAAGTGTTATCCAAGTGGTCCGTACAGCCAGAACTCTTACAATGGACACGACAACATCCACACTGTTACAGCAAAACAGAACATTTCGATCTCATGAACATTAATGACCAATTGACTCATTGCAACATTTCCAAAAGCAGATGTTCACAAAGATGACAGCGCGAAATGACAAACTGTTGTCACGACATGAACGACTCCATTATTATTACAGATTATAAAACCGGTTGGTTCCAGCCCTGAATTCTGATTGGCTGACAGTCGTGGTATATCAGACCGTATACCACAGGTATGGACAAAACATTTTTACTGTTCTGATTACATTGGTAACCAGTTTATAATAGCAATAAGGCACCTCAGGGATTTGTGATGTATGGCCAATATACAACGGACTCTGCGTTGCGTCGTGCATAAGAACAGCCCTTAGCCGTGGTATATTGGCCATATACCACACCACCTCTTGCCTCATTGCTTAATTATGCCAGAGGAATGTCTTGACTCACCAGGTTTGTTAGCGCTTCTCCTGCAGCCCCTGGGGATAGCTTTGTTAGGAGGATGAGGAGAAGACGTGATCAGGTTGCTGCTGTCCACTTTACAATCAACACGACTCCTCTTAGCTGGGAGGTCATGCTCCATCTGACAGAAAGGAAGCAGAGTAGAGGGACTAGTAGTTAGTGTCACAACTTGCTGAAAGCAACATTCAATATGGCACCCTTCTGACTTGTAGCTTTAATTTAGGATGCTACTCCTCTTCGACCGTTTTAAGATCAAAATGCCATTTTAACTTTAAAAAAGGTGAATTGGACCTGCAGATTTTGGCCTCTTTTGGGGGGGCTTGCTCCTCAAGAAACAGAAGCCAAATGTAACTTGGCTTGGGGGTTGATGTGGGTGTGTCCTTGCCACCACCAGGACACACCCATCTGTCAGAATCTCCCCCCCCCCCCCCCACCCTCGCCAAAATCGCAACAAACAAACCTCCTGCAGGTTATGTTGTACAACTACAGGCAGATGTATGGTGAGATGCCGTAAGAAGCTTTGAATAGGTCAATAGCCTGCAGTCATATGAGAAGAATTCAATTTCTGATTTTATGTAGACGCTCTAAACAAAGTGTTTTGATAACTTTAACATTGCAGTAACGGGTCAATGTAGAACAAACCACCCTTTACATAATACCATCGAAGCGGTGTTTTGCTAATATAACAATGTGCATATTTAATCTGTCATCGTCATTCCCAGGCGATACAGATGCTGCGCCCATCTGCATTGTTTCTTGTGGTAATGGGGCCGACCTTGGCAAACATGGCAATACCTTCCTGTTTGGTGTCCCATACACACACACACACAACAGGAGTTCCCTGATCCTGGTGCAGAATGCAAAGGGTTTCCCCCCCCCCTCCCCATATTGACTGATACCATTGAATTCAATAATAATAAAAGACAATACAAGTAAAAGTTGTCTAGTAAAATGTTTAATGCCGAGTGCCAGGTCTCTCTCCATTGAGAGACATCAGTACAGAGTGCCAGGTCTCTCTCCATTCAGAGACATCAGTACAGAGTGCCAGGTCTCTCTCCATTCAGAGACATCAGTACAGAGTGCCAGGTCTCTCTCCATTCAGAGACATCAGTACAGAGTGCCAGGTCTCTCTCCATTCAGAGACATCAGTACAGAGTGCCAGGTCTCTCTCCATTCAGAGACATCAGTACAGAGTGCCAGGTCTCTCTCCATTCAGAGACATCAGTACAGAGTGCCAGGTCTCTCTCCATTCAGAGACATCAGTACAGAGTGCCAGGTCTCTCTCCATTCAGAGACATCAGTACAGAGTGCCAGGTCTCTCTCCATTCAGAGACATCAGTACAGAGTGCCAGGTCTCTCTCCATTCAGAGACATCAGTATCAAGCCTGTCTGGACTTCATCACATCATCTTGCAAGTCTCCATGTGCTGGCTCCATGTTTCTGTGAACACAGTCACTGTTCTATTATCAATGGCAGTTAGGATGTCTTTACCAGTGGTTCATTAAAATGGTCACAGCAGCGTAGATCAGCTCCCGGCCCTTCCTCAAAGATACTAGACGGTCACACACACAAACAGAACACTGATCAGACACGATCAATACTGGTTATGATTATCCTGGTGGAACCAACCTGATCAATGGATTCGCCTTTCTATTTCTCTTCAGATATCAGAACATGTGAAGTGAAAAAGCATGGTGAACACAGTGATCAGGCTGGTTCCCACCAGGCTAGGTTATAGCCTGGAGATTATATGTTGAACACAATGATCAGGCTGGTTCCCACCAGGCTAGGTTATAGCCTGGACATTATATGGTGAACACAGTGATCGGGCTGGTTCCCACCAGGCTAGGTTATAGCCTGGAGATTATATGTTGAACACAATGATCAGGCTGGTTCCCACCAGGCTAGGTTATAGCCTGGACATTATATGGTGAACACAGTGATCGGGCTGGTTCCCACCAGGCTAGGTTATAGCCTGGAGATGATATGGTGAACACAGTGATCGGGCTGGTTCCCACCAGGCTAGGTTATAGCCTGGAGATTATATGTTGAACACAGTGATCAGGCTGGTTCTACCAGGCTAGGTTATAGCCTGGAGATGATATGTTGAACACAGTGATCAGGCTGGTTCTACCAGGCTAGGTTATAGCCTGGAGATGATATGTTGAACACAGTGATCAGGCTGGTTCTACCAGGCTAGGTTATAGCCTGGAGATTATATGTTGAACACAGTGATCAGGCTGGTTCTACCAGGCTAGGTTATAGCCTGGAGATTAGTAGAAAATAAGCAACAAATAATGACAGTTTACATAAATTGTTTTACAATTGGGTTATGAAGTGTATCAAAGTAATGAAGTGGGTTACCTTTGTGTGATATCTATCTATCTCTCTATATATATATATTTTTTATACAAATGATGAGCCACTGAAAGCTGTTGCAGGTGAAGGCCACGTCTTTGTGAGACGCAGAGTTGGTGAACGGATGATCTCAGTGATTTATTTGGAATTCAAGGCACACTTCAGCAGCATGGCTACCATACCATTCTGTAGCAAAAAGCCACCCCATCTGGTTTGCACTTAGTGGGACTATCATTTGTTTTTCAACAGGACAATGATCCAACACACCTCCAGGATGTGTAAGGGCTATTTGACCAAGGAGAGTGATGGGGCTGCATCAGATGACCTGGCATCACAATCACCCGACCTCAACCCAATTGAGATGGTTTGCGATAAGTTGGATGGCAAAGTGAAGGAAAAGCAGCCAACGAGTGCTGAGCATATGTGGGAACTCCTTCAAGACTGTTGGAAAAGCATTCCAGGTGAAGCTGGTTGAGAGAATGGCAAGAGTGTACAAAGCTGTCATCAAGATAAAGGTGGCTGCTTTGAAGAATATAAAATATATTTTAATTTGTTTAACACTTTTTTGGTTACTACATGATTCCATGTGTGTTATTTCATAGTTTTGATGTCTTTACTATGTAGAAAATAGTAAAAACAAAGAAAAACCCTTGAATGAGTAGGTGTCCATACTTTTGACTGGTACTGTATATACACAACGCAGTGTCAGATGAAGGCCCAAAGAAACTGTCAAAGACTCTGGTGACATACTGTTCTCTCTGCTACCGCACGGCAAGCAGTACCGGAGTGTCAAGTCTAGGTCCAAAAGGCACCTAACTACTTCTATAGCCAAGCTATAATAATTGCTGAACCATTCATCAAATGGCCACCCAGACCATTAACATTTATCCCCCTTTGTTTTTACACTTATCTATGCAGTCACTTTACCTCCACCTACCTGTACAAATTACCTTGACTAACCTGTACCCCCACACATTAATTCAGTACCGGTACCCCCTGTATATAGCCTTGTCATTGTATGTTATTGTTACTTTTTATTTATTTTTTAAATTTACTTTAGTTTATTTGGTAAATATTTTCCCAACTCTATTTCTTGATCTGCATTGTTGGTTAAGGGCTTGTAAGTAAGCATTTCACGTTAAAGTCCTGTTGTATTAGGTGCATGAGACAAATAAAATTTGATGACAGGAATCCATGCTTTGCTTTAGTTTCCCCTGGTACTGTTCCTAAATGCTAATGTTTTAGCATTTGAGGTACAAATCCCATTCAAGTCATGAGACCGATATTAGTATTTTTCCCGCATCATGTCCAAATCATTTGAAAGTATCTCAAATTGATTGTGAAGCTCAACAAAGTCATTTGGATTATTTGAACACGAAGCGTGTAAAACCACTAAATATCCATCCCGTGACATGAATGGGATGTGCCGCAATTTATTTTATATTTAACCTTTAACTAGGCAAGTCAATTAACAACAAATTCTTATTTACATTGCTCAAAAAAATAAAGGGAACACTAAAATATCTGAATGAATAAAATATTCTTATTAAATACTTTTTTCTTTACATAGTTGAATGTGCTGACAACAAAAAAAATCACAAAAATGATCAATGGAAATCAAATTGATCAACCCATGGAGGTCTGGATTTGGAGTCACACTCAAAATTAAAGTGGAAAACCACACTACAGGCGGATCCAACTTTGATGCAATGTCCTTAAAACAAGTCAAAATTAGGCTCAGTAGTGTGTGTGGCCTCCACGTGCCTGTATGACCTCCCTACAATGCCTGGGCATGGTCTCCTGAGGGATCTCCTCCCAGACCTGGACTAAAGCATCCACCAACTCCTGGACAGTCTGTGGTGCAACGTGGCGTTGGTGGATGGAGCGTGACATGACGTCCCAGATGTGCTCAATTGGATTCAGGTCTGGGGAAGGGGCGGGCCAGTCCATAGCATCAATGCCTTCCTCTTGCAGGAACTGCTGACACACTTCAGCCACATGAGGTCTAGCATTGTCTTGCATTAGGAGGAACCCAGGGCCAACCGCACCAGCATATGGTCTCACAAGGGGTCTGAGGATCTCATCTCGGTACCTAATGGCAGTCAGGCTACCTCTGGCGAGCACATGGAGGGCTGTGCGGCCCCCCAAAGAAATGCCACCCAACACCATGACTGACCCACCGCCAAACCGGTCATGCTGGAGGATGTTGCAGGCAGCAGAACGTTTTCCACGGCGTCTCCAGACTGTCACGTCTGTCACATGTGCTCAGTGTGAACCTGCTTTCATCTGTGAAGAGCACAGGGCGCCAGTGGCGAATTTGCCAATCTTGGTGTTCTCTGGCAAATGAAAAACGTCCTGCACGGTGTTGGGCTGTAAGCACAACCCCCACCTGTGGATGTCGGGCCCTCATACCACCCTCATGGAGTCTGTTTCTGACCTTTTGAGCAGACACGCACATTTGTGGCCTGCTGGAGGTCATTTTGCAGGGCTCTGGCAGTGCTCCTCCTTGCACAAAGGCGGAGGTAGCGGTCCTGCTGCTGGGTTGTTGCCCTCCTCCACGTCTCCTGATGTACTGGCCTGTCTCCTGGTAGCGCCTCCATGAACTGGACTCTACGCTGACAGACACAGCAAACCTTCTTGCCACAGCTCGCATTGATGTGCCATCCTGGATGAGCTGCACTACCTGAGCCACTTGTGTGGGTTGTAGACTCCGTCTCATGCTACCACGAGAGTGACAGCACCGCCAGCATTCAAAAGTGACCAAAACATCAGCCAGGAAGCATATGAACTGAGAAGTGGTCTGTGGTCCCCACCTGCAGAACGACTCCTTTATTTGGGGTGTCTTGCTAATTGCCTATAATTTCCACCTGTTGTCTATTCCATTTGCCCAAAAGCATGTGAAATTTATTGTCAATCAGTGTTGCTTCCTAAGTGGACAGTTTGATTTCACAGAAGTGTGATTGACTTGGAGTTACATTGTGTTGTTTAAGTGTTCCCTTTATTTTTTTGAGCAGTGTACAATGATGGCCTAGGAACAGTGGGTTAACTACTTTGTTCAGAGGGAGAACGACAGATATTTACCTCGTCAGCTCAGGGATTCAATCTAGCAACTTTTCCATTACTGGCCCAACACTCTAACCACTAGGCTACCTGCCACCCAAAATGTGAGCATTTGCAAACAGTTCACACAAACACACCTTGACAGCATTTCCCCTGATGAACTTCTTGATGGTGGAAAACAGGCCCGTCTCATTCTTCTGCATTCTGAGGCCTCTCCTGGTCGCAGCAGTGGGCTCCACCTCACAGTGTTTCCTCTTGGCCTGGGCTGGGCGGGGTGCCGAGGCTGGGGCTGGACGGCCGGGGCTGGATTTGGGACCAGGTTTTGGTTTGGGGCTGGTCTGCTGAGAAGCTTTCCGCACTCTCAACCTCATCATCCTACACGTTACATGGAAGACTGGTGTGGCAGCACAGCAAGCAGACAGGGCAATATATATATTACAAGTACAACAAAGAGAACACAGGAAACCAGTGAGGTGACATGTGGCCAAGTCAACGCTTTAACACAGCCACAAAACATTTATTTATTATAGCCCTAACAATATGTTTATTTTTACTTTGTTAGGATGTTTGGCATATTCTTGACATTTGTATTCCCCAAAAACGACTTTATCTAAAACAAAGAGTATTGAGAATTATAATTAACTATATAAATTAAGCTAATAATTATATGTCATTGCAATTATAATGTATAAATATTTCAGAATACAGATTTAAATTCACAATAACATATCCACAGTGGGATCTATGCTACAGTACTTGTAGTTATTTTATATACACTACCAAGAAAGTGGGCGGTGTTCGTTCAGCAAAGCTTTCCCCCCCTTCTAGCTGAAGTTGTTGGCAAACTTTTAACTAGTTGCTATTATGAGACCTAGGTAACTAGTTAAGACGACAATTCCCTTTCACAATATAAGTCACATAGGACGTTAAACCAAATAAATATGAGACTTGACTAAATGCCACCACATATATATATATAGGTCCAAACATTAGTAATGTGTTAGCTAATATCTAGCTAGCAGTTGTTAGCAAGCCAGTGAACAGCGAGTGACAAGCATGAACATTACATTAGCCAGTTAACTGTTATGTAACCAGTGTTTGGCTAGCTAACCAAAACAGTTAGCGACCCCAATTATTTTATTCCGGCCATTCTAAAACGAGATACGGGTATTACAGGTAGTAAAAAGGCAAAGCTAACCAACGAAATTGGGACTAACGATTTAACATTTTTTTTTTTTTGTAAAGTAACGGAATAGTTGTCTGGCGACTAGCTAACGGTATCCATCACTTAAGATTAGCAGGCTAGCTAGCCATTTTGATTTCACGATTGCCAACCAAACAACATGCATAACATCGGTCAGCAGTTTTAATATTAGTTTTAATAAATCAAATGACTAGTATCGTCGCTAGATATAGCTAGCTAGTCACGTTAGCTGGTAGCATTTTTAAAAGCTACATCAAGCTGGCTAGCTAGGTGCTCACTGGTGATATGGCAATCGTTTGAATCAAAAAAAATATATATATATGTTGACACAGCCATAAACAATTAACGTTACTTACCGATGGTGCAAATAAATTCGTAACCAAACTTGCCGCTTGCCTGTCCACACGGGTAGCCGCAACGGTGCGGCCACCGAGAGAGAGGTCTGTCCGTCGTTATCGCTGCCAGCTGTGTTCAGAACCACAGACCATCGACGGGCTCTTCGGACGCCATTTCCCGCCTCATCACAAATTCCCGAGAGGGTGCACTCGATAAAGCTACTCGGGACTCCAGCGCTACTTTGATGTCTAGGAATGTGGATTATATTACATGGAATTTACAGGTGTACCACCCCCATCGCAAAAGCAGCTAAAAGTAACCACTGAATAACGTCATAAAAGTATGCGGTAAAACGGTTTGTGAGAGATATATTATTTTCATGGCATGGTTTGACGGATCACGTGTTTCAATACGGAGCATTCATGTGGCTGCTGCACCGGAGTAAACCGAGTGTACCCACTGTAATGCGAATCTTAGCTAACTCGTCAGAAATCCCGGATGATTGATTCTCTCTCTCTCTCACACACACACACACACACACACACACACACACACATATATATAATATATTATATAAATAATACAACATATATATAATATATAAATATATATAAATAAATACATACATACATACATACATACATACATACATACATACATACATACATACATACATACATACAGTGCCTTGCGAAAGTATTCGGCCCCTTTGAACTTTGCGACCTTTTGCCACATTTCAGGCTTCAAACATAAAGATATAAAACTGTATTTTTTTTGTGAAGAATCAACAACAAGTGGGACACAATCATGAAGTGGAACGACATTTATTGGATATTTCAAACTTTTTTAACAAATCAAAAACTGAAAAATTGGGCGTGCAAAATTATTCAGCCCCCTTAAGTTAATACTTTGTAGTGCCACCTTTTGCTGCAATTACAGCTGTAAGTCGCTTGGGGTATGTCTCTATCAGTTTTGCACATCGAGAGACTGAAATTTTTTCCCCATTCCTCCTTGCAAAACAGCTCGAGCTCAGTGAGGTTGGATGGAGAGCATTTGTGAACAGCAGTTTTCAGTTCTTTCCACAGATTCTCGATTGGATTCAGGTCTGGACTTTGACTTGGCCATTCTAACACCTGGATATGTTTATTTTTGAACCATTCCATTGTAGATGTTGCTTTATGTTTTGGATCATTGTCTTGTTGGAAGACAAATCTCCGTCCCAGTCTCAGGTCTTTTGCAGACTCCATCAGGTTTTCTTCCAGAATGGTCCTGTATTTGGCTCCATCCATCTTCCCATCAATTTTAACCATCTTCCCTGTCCCTGCTGAAGAAAAGCAGGCCCAAACCATGATGCTGCCACCACCATGTTTGACAGTGGGGATGATGTGTTCAGGGTGATGCGCTGTGTTGCTTTTACGCCAAACATAACGTTTTGAATTGTTGCCAAAAAGTTCAATTTTGGTTTCATCTGACCAGAGCACCTTCTTCCACATGTTTGTTGTGTCTCCCAGGTGGCTTGTGGCAAACTTTAAACAACACTTTTTATGGATATCTTTAAGAAATGGCTTTCTTCTTGCCACTCTTCCATAAAGGCCAGATTTGTGCAATATAGGACTGATTGTTGTCCTATGGACAGAGTCTCCCACCTCAGCTGTAGATCTCTGCAGTTCATCCAGAGTGATCATGGGCCTCTTGGCTGCATCTCTGATCAGTCTTCTCCTTGTATGAGCTGAAAGTTTAGAGGGATGGCAAGGTCTTGGTAGATTTGCAGTGGTCTGATACTCCTTCCATTTCAATATTATCGCTTGCACAGTGCTCCTTGGGATGTTTAAAGCTTGGGAAATCTTTTTGTATCCAAATCCGGCTTTAAACTTCTTCACAACAGTATCTCGGACCTGCCTGGTGTGTTCCTTGTTCTTCATGATGCTCTCTGCGCTTTTAACGGACCTCTGAGACTATCACAGTGCAGGTGCATTTATACGGAGACTTGATTACACACAGGTGGATTGTATTTATCATCATTAGTCATTTAGGTCAACATTGGATCATTCAGAGATCCTCACTGAACTTCTGGAGAGAGTTTGCTGCACTGAAAGTAAAGGGGCTGAATAATTTTGCACGCCCAATTTTTCAGTTTTTGATTTGTTAAAAAAGTTTGAAATATCCAATAAACGTCGTTCCACTTCATGATTGTGTCCCACTTGTTGTTGATTCTTCACAAAAAAAATACAGTTTTATATCTTTATGTTTGAAGCCTGAAATGTGGCAAAAGGTCGCAAAGTTCAAGGGGGCCGAATACTTTCGCAAGGCACTGTACTTTAATGTATTTAACTAGGCAAATCAGTTAAGAACAAATTCTTATTTACAATGACGCCTACCCCAGCCAATACCTAACCCGGACGATGGGCCAATTGTGCGCCACCCTATGGGACTCCCAATCACAACCGGTTGTGATACAGCCTGGAATCGAACCAAGGTCTGTAGTGACTCCTCTACCACTGAGATGCAGTGCCTTTGACGCTGCTCCACACATATGACCTGCGCAGGCGCACCTCAGCATTACTGGTACACAATTTATTTTCAAAAATAGGTTTGGAAAGCAAAGTCTGACTCATATACTTCCTAAGCATAGTGAGTACCGGTATGTGTGGATGCCTTGTATGGTGTGGTCATTGTAAACAGAGAAGGACGTCATACTATAGAAGTTTAGGAGTAGCCCTTCAGTGGAGCTTATCAGCAAAATAGAACAAAAATAATACATGTGTTATTTTTTTTAAATTACTCAACTTTTATATTTATAATTTCCTATAGGAATGAAAGCAGGACAATCATATGTAATAAAATCATAGGTATATATATATATATATATATCTAATGTTTGGTTTGGAAATTCATATTTAAATACATGTTAGTATAAAGCTGGTAAATTCTCTCCTAATAATCCTCATGAGTTGTGAGAATCCCTGTTACTCCCATTTATAAGACATTTAATTATATACAAGCCATTATCATATACAGATAAACATATCTATGTGTTGCTACCATGTTGTTGTTATGTTATGTTGCTACCGTGCTGTGTTGTCATGTGTTGCTACCATGCTGTGTTGTCATCTTAGGTCTCTTTATGTCGTGTTGTCTCTCGTCGTGATGTGTGTTTTGTCCTATATTTATATTTTATTTGTTTTTAATCCCAGCACCTGTCCTGCAGGAGGCCTTCTGCCTTTTGGTAGGCCGTCAGTGTAAATAAGAATTTGTTCTTAACTGACTTGCTTAGTTAAATAAAATACAAAAATATAGCCTATATGTATGGCACTTTAGCCTATATGTATGGCACCTTCCTTATGGCACTTTAAACAATGTGTTTAAAAAAAAAAAAATTACCTTTATTTAACCAGGCAAGTCAGTTAAGAACAAATTCTTATTTACAATGACAGCCTAGGAACAGTGGGTTAACTGCCTGTTCAGGGGCAGAACGACAGATTTGTACCTTGTCAGCTCAGGGATTTGAAATTGCAACCTTCCGGTTACTAGTCCAACACTCTAACCACTAGGCTACTCTGCCGCCCCAGTATGCAGTGCTTAATTTGTTACATCGGGAGGTCCCGGAACACTCAGCGCGAGAGGGGGCATAGACTATATGCCCACATTCTCAAATGTAACTGTGGTGTTTACACAAGTAAATTTCTTGCAGCTTAATTTTCAAGACAAATGTACAGCTTTTTTAAATTTTAAGTCACTGCAGATGTCCTGCCATATGCACGCACACATACTCAGTTTACAATAACCGTATTTCATATCATTATCAAGACTAACAGTAGAACACACATCACAATACAACTTGAGATTTTTCTTATTTTATGTTGGTTGCAGCAGAGCACATGAGAATATATAGGCCCCCTGTCTATAACATGAAGCACATATTCAGATTAAAGAAAAAACTTTCCTACCTTGGTTTTCAAAACCTCCCGTAATGACTTTCCATGTCAGTAAATGTCTTGCTCAAAGCCATGAGCAGGCCTGTATCTGTGATGTTTAGCCTCCTTGTAAGGCTGTTCAGAAGAATCTGGCAGTAGTGCCTATTTGTTTTCCTCATTTTGAATGTTACCGGTAACTTGGGTGTCCTCTTTAGCCTCGTCTACAATGCTTGCTTCCACTAAATGCTCCTTGGTTCGGGCATGATAAAAAAAAACTTTTCAGAGGGCTTTGTTTTGTTTTTCCATCGGAGGCAGAGGACATTACACCCAATCTTTTGTTAGTTTAATCCATCCAGTCGTTTCTAGACCAAAGCTCACTACATTTTTGCATGTTGTGCACCCCAGTTTTTTTATTTCACATGACAAGCCATGGGTTATACCTTTGCTTGTTCTTGAACTGAGCCTCCCTTCAGTGGATCAACCTGGTCTCAGAGCATTTCGTATTATTCTGTACGTAAATCTGAGATGTTCCTTTAAGTATGATATGTGACATTTTGTATGGTATGTGTTAATTTGTGAATGTCCATCACCCATTTCGTGTGGTATGTTACGATTTACAATTCGTATTATATGATACAAATTTGAAAAACGTACAATATGTTACGAATTTTAGCTTGGTGGCTAACGTAAGCGAATGGTTGGGGTTAAGTTTAGGAGTTAGGTTTTAAGGTTAGAGGAATCGTTAGCTAACATGCTAAGTAGTTGAAAAGTAGATGAAATACTAAAGTTGTCTGTGAAGAGATTTGAAGGCCTACTTGGTAGTGGAGGTGGCAGGGTTAGCAGCGCTGCTAGCTAAGGCATCGCCATCAGGGTCAGTTTTTCCCCACTCCTCTCTTCCGGCACTGACAGTTCTCTGGCTCGTTTCGGGATTGATTTTCTCTGGATTTTTTTACTTGAAAAACATCATCATTGCTTCTTCTTATCCATTTTTAAAAAATTGTCTTTTGCACATTTCAAATTCAGTAGGGAGATGACTAGCCTAGGCTACATGACTACAGACAGTAGGGACCACTTCCCTAGCTGACCACCACTACCAAGACCTGTGTCAAGATCAGTTACTTACCCCCCACTGACCCTACCCATAACCTTTAAGTACAAATAAGAAAGCAGGTCTGGAATCAGTGTGGGAGGATAGGATGATTACACAGGTTCCTCACGCTTTTACCTGATGGTTTTTTCCGGGGGTCGGGAGAAATAACAAGTAGGCAATTTGATTTGACTGTGATAGCTTTTATTAGAATGTTTATAGTGCGAACAGTGAAACAATTAATAAATCATGCCGCAACAGGTACCAGATCCCGGAAAATAGGTGATCTGGCTCAAATTAAGCACTGACAGTATTACTAGAGGTTTTATGGATATATCTTATATATATATATATATATATATAAAAATAAAAAATCTAATGGTATTTTCAATACCATGCTTAATTGTATTATGAAATTATGGTTATTGAAATAGTGGTCTGGGAATAGTGTTGTAACGTTCTAGGAACTTTCCAAAAATTACCAGGTTTTCCAGAAATCCTTAGAATTTTGGGAAAGTCACAGGAATTTTGCAACCCTATCTGGGAATCAAAGATCTGAGAAAAAGTGGATTACATTGTAACAGTGAAACAGCTGAATTGGTTGTATACGCTTCTATTTCATCCCAAGGTGCATGATTTTCCTGTATGGTCCTGGTCCACCCCAAAACCCCCTATGGGAAAAATATCAGATGTATGTTTGGACTAATATTAGCAACAAAAAGCTCTGTAAAACATGTATTTGCTGTTTAGTCTACATAAAAGGTTGTGTTTATTAGGGCACACAACAGAAAACATTTAGCGATGGAAAATAAAAATGTGCATTTCTTATTGGTCAAATTAAGTAAATCCAGCCCCCCCCCACACACACACACACACTTGGTGCCTTACGAATACGACCCAGTAATTCTCTTTGACAGCTACTTACTTGAGAAGTCCATGCCAGTACAGATGAGGCATCACGTCAGCTTTCATGTGGTACATGGTCCATCTCTCCTTGCTTTGGTCAATAGGGAATGTCTCCAATGGCTGCCCACTATAGTCAAACTCAGCCAGGATGACGGTGTTGTAGTTCGTCACCAAAGGGCAGGATGTGTAGCCATCATACTGTAAACACAAGTATTTTAGCGCTATATTTAAGCAATAAGGCACGAGGGGGTGTGGTATATGGCCAATATACCACGGCTAAGGGATGTTCTTAGGCGGAGTGCCTGGATACAGCCCTTAGCCGTGCCCCCAAGGTGCCTTAATGATATTATAAACTTGTTACCAACGTAATTAGAGCAGTAAAAAATCAATGTTTTGTCATACCCGTGGTTTGCGGTCAGATATACCACGACTGTCAACCAATCAGCATTCAGGGCTCAAACCACCCAGTTTATAATCATGTGGATATGTCCCAAAAGGTACCCTATTCAAACCATAGTGCACTACTTTTGACCAGGGCCCTGGTCATAAGTAGTGCAATATAAAGTGTGTCATTTGGGACATATCCTGTGTTATCTTGAAGATTCTAAAAATACTAATAATAATAGTAGGTTAAGTGTAATTAGTGTTATGTAAGGTAACGTACCTTACTATCCGGCTTTTCATTCTTCAACACTTTTGAAATGGTTCTGTCCAGAATACTAGACTGGGCAGCTGGAAATAAAACACACCATATTCTTACTGATGCCCTTTCCCCATGCTCAACAACAAACGTAGGTAGGTACAGGTTTTCAACCTCGGCAGGTAAATACCACAGCAAAAGTTTTGCAAGAGCCGTTTCCCCTGGTGTTTAGTTGTGGTATTATATTTTTTTTTACAAGTGGCAAAACAGAAAAAACAAAATGACTTTACCCACGGCAGCAGCTGTTTTGGATGTCGGCAGGTTGGTGCAGTCTCCAATCCCGAACACGTTGGGATACTTGTTATGTTGAAGGGTCTCTTTGTTGACGTCCAGCCAGCCAGCCTCATCAGCCAATAAGGATCCTTTAACCTCCGGGTTGGGTCCCATCGGAGGAGTGACATGAAGCATCTCATACTAAAAAAGAAAGAAAAGCTCGATTCCCTGACTGAAAATTAGCACAAACAAATCAAACTATTACTGTCTTGTTGTTGCCCAGCAAATGCTCCGATAGTTAGTAAGTTAAGCTTCAGACAAGTAAGCCTCGTCTGAGCCAGAATGACCCATAGGTTCCTGCCCTATCTCCGAATCAAATCAAAATCAAATCTAATTTTATTTGTCACATACACATGGTTAGCAGATGTTAATGCGAGTGTAGCGAAATGCTTGTGCTTCTAGTTCTGACAATGCAGTAATAACCAACAAGTAATCTAGCTAACAATTCCAAAACTACTACCTTATACACATAAGTGTAAAGGGATAAAGAATATGTACATAAAGATATATGAATGAGTGATGGTACAGAGCGGCATAGGCAAGATGCAGTAGATGGTATCGAGTACAGTATATACATATGAGATGAGTATGTAAACAAAGTGGCAAAGTTTAAAGTGGCTAGTGATACATGTAGTGAGGCAGCTTGATGTACCAGTACACCCCCTGGACAGGATGCTAGTCTATCACAGGGCCTTACCCCCAATCTATCTCCTTAATGCTGAGTGCCAAAAAGAGGGACATCAGGAACCATTTTTTAGAGTCTTTGGTATGACTCAACCAGGGATCGAACTCCCAACCTTCTTATCTTCGGGGAGAAACACCAACCACAAGACCACTGAGGTAATGAATGCTACAATAACTATGAATGCTACAATAACTATGAATGCTGCAATAACTATGACTACATCTGCATACTACGTTACTTAGCATCAGTTTTCTATGTCAACTTAAATAATATGTTAGAAATATGTGAACAAACCCCTCGGCTACATTCTGTGTTTTCCATTAGCAAATTACCTCAAACACTTTGGTTTCTCCAGGATTGTCGAGGTTTTCAAACACAGCTTCCTGCTTGTCGGCCCGGACCTCGATGAGATTTTGTCTGAGATTCACCTGCATGTCGCGACTCTTCACAATCTCCCACAATGCATCTGCATATTTCTTGACCCCAAACAGCACTGGCAGTGATGTGTTGTACACAATGTTGGCCTTGGCCCTTTTTCCTGTCTTCGAGAGGGATCAGATCAGAATAAACCTGTTATAATATTGAGGAAGGGTATGACACAGATGAGAGCTGGGTTGTGTTCATTAGGTACCAGTAAGAAATACACAATTTCAAAACGTTTTGCTACGATGTGCACGAATGAACACAAGTCAACCCAGATACAAAAATGTAGATTCAGAATACCTTTTTACAACAGTTTATCTGATGCATTTTATGTCAAAATACCTTCCTGAGATAAGCGTCGGTCAGGTACATGATCTTCTGTGGTGCTCCTGCACACTTCACCGGAGTGTTGGGGAAAGAGAATACAGCATTTCCCTCCTTGAAGTTCTGCAGTGCACTCCACGTCTTCTCCACAGTTAGTACGGAATAGTTTGAACCAATCTTAAATTTGACCCAATCTTCAATCTCAGGAAGACCCTTGATCTAGAGAGTGATTGTGAGAGACAAAAATAGATGTATGAGTCAGTCTCTGCCAATGATCAATAAAAGGACTTATGTTAAAGGCCCAGTGCAGTAAAAAACGTGATTTACTTGTATTTTATATACATATTTCCACACGAAGGTTGGAATAATACTGTGAAATAAAAAATTAAAAAATGATAATGCCCTTTTAGTGTCAGAGCTGTTTGAAAAGGCCACCTGAAATTTCTGCCTGTTTTGGTAGAATGGAGTTTTGGCCTGCTTGGTGACATCACCAGGCAATAAATTCATCAATAGACCAATAAGAGAGTTCCAAACCTCCCCACTCAGACAGTCTGCTAAGAAGCTATTTTTGTTTATTTTCAAACATTTTAATTGAAAACAAATCACAGTAAAGTTATTTCATTGTTCCCCAGAAATGATTCGATATTGAGATAAACATGTCTGCGTTAGACCTTTAAAACAATATTGAGGGAGTGGTGAAAGGCATAAAATAAACAATATGGTGCTTATTACCTTTTCATAGTGTAGCTGTAAACCTAAAGCCACTATCAGATATTGGTAGGAGATCTGTTACAGGGAAGACAATACAAGTTACAGTCAGTTGTAAGGTCAAATTATTGTAGGCCTACTTCCTTGTTATTAACAAACATACACTGAGCATACAAAACAATGAAGAACTTTGCTCTTTCCATGATTTAGACTGACCAGGTGAAAGCTATGATCCCTTATTGATGTCACTTGTTAAATCCATTTCAAATCAGTGTAGATGAAGGGAAGGAGACAGGTTAAAGAAGGATTTTTTAAGCCTTGAGACAATTGAGAATGTGAGCCATTTAGAGGGTGAATTAGAGAAAAACAAAAACAATGTTCCCTCAAAACATTGTCAGCACGGAGCACATTTCAGGTCTGCTGAGCGCAAACTTGAACGTTGTGAAAATTCTGTGCAACTTCCAGAGCGGGTGGGTTTACTGTGAACACTGAGGCTGTACCTGCTTTAAGTTACACTTTTACTGTGAACACTGAGGCTGTAGCTGCTTTAGGTTACAGTTTTACTGTCAACACTGAGGCTGTAGCCGCTTTAAGTTACAGTTTTACTGTGAACACTGAGGCTGTAGCTGCTTTAGGTTACAGTTTTACTGTGAACACTGAGGCTGCTGTAGCCGCTTTAGGTTACAGGTTTACTGTCAACACTGAGGCTGTACCTGCTTTAAGTTACACTTTTACTGTGAACACTGAGGCTGTAGCTGCTTTAGGTTACAGTTTTACTGTCAACACTGAGGCTGTAGCCGCTTTAGGTTACAGTTTTACTGTGAACACTGAGGCTGTAGCCGCTTTAGGTTACAGTTTTACTGTGAACACTGAGGCTGTAGCTGCTTTAGGTTACAGTTTTACTGTGAACACTGAGGCTGTAGCTGCTTTAGGTTACAGTTTTACTGTGAACACTGAGGCTGTAGCCGCTTTAGGTTACAGTTTTACTGTGAACACTGAGGCTGTAGCCGCTTTAGGTTACAGTTTTACTGTGAACACTGAGGCTGTAGCCGCTTTAGGTTACAGTTTTAACAGTGGCCAAGTAGGCTACAGTGTGTTAGAGGAATTCTAAATTCCTCTGTATTTTTCCCAATCAGAATTCAATACTCTGTCAATGCTTTCTAAAGGGATTATAAGACCCAGTATTTTTATAAGAATGGACAGAGCCCCGGTCTTAAAAGTCAGGTAACAGCGTTTAATTCAAGAGTACTGGTACATACACATTTTACCACAGGTTATAAACTGAAAATGACGTCAGCGTTTTCCAAATGTTCTATCTCTTTATGACACTAGTAGAGAGGCCCTATAGTTTGAGCCTTCCCTCCTCGCCTGAAGCCAAGGTCAGTCATTGTAAATCAGCATTCTAGACAGTCTGGAGATAGTCCGTCCCTGCCATCTGGAGATAGTTCATTCATTTGTACAAAGGAACAGACCGTCATTGTTACTCAACTCCTGACTATATTATATACAATTGGGAATGGGAGCAAGAGAGAAAATTCATATATGTACAGTACATAATAGCATTTGGACTAGTCAGTCCTGATTGAAATGTATACATAATTAGTCATCATTGATAAAAATTCCCTTAACACAGTGGCTATTTGATCATAATCTAGGCCTACCAGAATGGCCTACCATTTTTTTTAAATTGAGAAAATGCATCCCATAACATTTTAACATGGAAAAAGTTGTTCCATCATTGAGCCTACAGTAGAAGTCAATGTGTGGTGTTCAATGTAGGCCTACATTCCATGAGACTTTTGAAAAAACATCAACCTGTTCATCCACTTGTCCTTCAGACCAGGTGACTGAAAATGTTGTTTGATGCAAGAAACCACTTTACAAAATAAAATGCATTATTATTCCGATACCATTATTACAGAGAATCAGACACATTATGCTACCCTTTGCCTATTCACTACTTAGCTTACTCAATCTAGTCTCAAAATACAACACTGCCCCTTTAAGACAAAAAAAGCTTGTTACCTGACTCGCTTTTCAAAGATGTCTAGAAATGTACACGTTTTGTGCTCTTGTAGGAAGCAATCACTCCACTATTGCGGACTACAAATGATCTACAACTGGGCTAATAACTCACTAAGTGGCAAAGGATATGAACAAAATGTGCACACGTGGCTACATGCAGCTCTCCCTTTAATCTCAAAACAAGTGCATCTACTCACGACCGCTCATGCTGTACATACGGTCCAGTTCAAAGTAAATTCCACAGATCCATATGGCAATGGTCTACTTGCATATAGGCCTACTGCAGCTCTGATTGGTTATGCCGCACCGGTCTGTGTCGTGCGTGTCAATGCAATAGAATTCTACTACGTTGCATTCTGTCAACATCAAAATCTCTTGCATAGTTAGTTTTGTTTCGGTATGTTGCATTGAAAGTGGATAATATTGTGTTGATTTTTATCAATTGCCACAGTAAAAGGGAAACGTTGATAATGTTAACTAACAGGGAAAAACTCTAGATAGTTGAGTAAAGTTCAATCTCGTGCTTCTCTACGTGGGCCAATGTTTCTCCTGGGCGGCAGTCCCGAGGCAAGCATGCAGTTTAGAGGGAACATGGGGTGGAACTCACTGTTAGGAAGGCGTTCCTAATGTTTGGTATACTCAGTGTAAAGGACATGTGAAGCTGAATGATTTCATTGTCATTTGTCCAGTTGCATATCAAGATGATCTATATTGCAGGCCTCTCCAGCCCTGTTCCTAATTTAGTGAACCTGATTCTAATAATTAGCTGGTTGATAAACTGAATCATGTCAGTTACAACTGGGGTTGGAGTGAAAACCTACAGGAGAGTAGCTCTCCGGGAACAGGGTTGGAGTGAAAACCTACAGGAGAGTAGCTCTCCGGGAACAGGGTTGGAGAGCCCTGGTGTAAACCTACAGGAGGGTAGCTCCCCTGGGAACAGGGTTGGAGAGCCCTGGTGTAAACCTACAGGAGGGTAGCTCCCCTGGGAACAGGGTTGGAGAGCCCTGGTGTAAACCTACAGGAGGGTAGCTCTCCAGAAACAGGGTTGGAGGACCCTGGTGTAAACCTACAGGAGGGTAGCTCCCCTGGGAACAGGGTTGGAGAGCCCTGGTGTAAACCTACAGGAGGGTAGCTCTCTGGGAACAGGGTTGGAGAGCCCTGGTGTAAACCTACAGGAGGGTAGCTCTCCGGGAACAGGGTTGGAAGGCCCTGGTGTAAACCTACAGGAGGGTTCTTCTCCAGGAACAGGGTTGGAGGGCCCTGGTGTAAACCTACAGGAGGGTAGCTCTCTGGGAACAGGGTTGGAGAGCCCTGGTGTAAACCTACAGGAGGGTTCTTCTCCAGGAACAGGGTTGGAGGGCCCTGGTGTAAACCTACAGGAGGGTAGCTCCCCTGGGAACAGGGTTGGAGAGCCCTGGTGTAAACTTACAGGAGGGTAGCTCTCTGGGAACAGGGTTGGAGAGCCCTGGTGTAAACCTACAGGAGGGTTCTTCTCCAGGAACAGGGTTGGAGGGCCCTGGTGTAAACCTACAGGAGGGTAGCTCCCCTGGGAACAGGGTTGGAGAGCCCTGGTGTAAACTTACAGGAGGGTAGCTCTCTGGGAACAGGGTTGGAGAGCCCTGGTGTAAACCTACAGGAGGGTTCTTCTCCAGGAACAGGGCTGGAGGGCCCTGGTGTAAACCTACAGGAGGGTAGCTCTCTGGGAACAGGGTTGGAGAGCCCTGGTGTAAACCTACAGGAGGGTTCTTCTCCAGGAACAGGGTTGGAGGGCCCTGGTGTAAACCTACAGGAGGGTAGCTCCCCTGGGAACAGGGTTGGAGAGCCCTGGTGTAAACTTACAGGAGGGTAGCTCTCTGGGAACAGGGTTGGAGAGCCCTGGTGTAAACCTACAGGAGGGTAGCTCTCCGGGAACAGGGTTGGAAGGCCCTGGTGTAAACCTACAGGAGGGTAGCTCCACTGGGAACAGGGTTGGAGAGCCCTGGTGTAAACTTACAGGAGGGTAGCTCTCTGGGAACAGGGTTGGAGAGCCCTGGTGTAAACCTACAGGAGGGTAGCTCTCCGGGAACAGGGTTGGAAGGCCCTGGTGTAAACCTACAGGAGGGTTCTTCTCCAGGAACAGGGTTGGAGGGCCCTGGTGTAAACCTACAGGAGGGTAGCTCTCTGGGAACAGGGTTGGAGAGCCCTGGTGTAAACCTACAGGAGGGTAGCTCTCCGGGAACAGGGTTGGAAGGCCCTGGTGTAAACCTACAGGAGGGTTCTTCTCCAGGAACAGGGTTGGAGGGCCCTGGTGTAAACCTACAGGAGGGTAGCTCCCCTGGGAACAGGGTTGGAGAGCCCTGGTGTAAACTTACAGGAGGGTAGCTCTCTGGGAACAGGGTTGGAGAGCCCTGGTGTAAACCTACAGGAGGGTAGCTCCCCTGGGAACAGGGTTGGAGAGCCCTGGTGTAAACTTACAGGAGGGTAGCTCTCTGGGAACAGGGTTGGAGAGACCTGGTGTAAACCTACAGGAGGGTAGCTCTCCGGGAACAGGGTTGGAAGGCCCTGGTGTAAACCTACAGGAGGGTAGCTCCACTGGGAACAGGGTTGGAGAGCCCTGGTGTAAACCTACAGGAGGGTAGCTCTCCGGGAACAGGGTTGGAAGGCCCTGGTGTAAACCTACAGGAGGGTAGCTCCCTGGGAACAGGGTTGGAGTGAAAACCTACAGGAGGGTAGCTCTCTGGGAACAGGGTTGGAGAGCCCTGGTGTAAACCTACAGGAGGGTAGCTCTCTGGGAACAGGGTTGGAGAGCCCTGGTGTAAACCTACAGGAGGGTAGCTCTCTGGGAACAGGGTTGGAGAGCCCTGGTGTAAACCTACAGGAGTGTAGCTCTCTGGGAACAGGGTTGGAGAGCCCTGGTGTAAACCTACGAGAACAGGGTTTGAGAACAGGATTGGAGAGCCCTGCTCTATAGCCTTTTATCTCTTAAGTGTAATGGCTTTTTCTGTTTGTTTTTTCTCCAGTTTAGCATTTTGCCTGCAGCACCTTCACTAATCGGTTTTGCTGTGTGTGGTAGATTCAGCCTATTATCCACAGGAAGGAGGAGCAACACAGATTATGACAACACTTGACTGACCTTTGCCTTCAGATGGAGACCAAGCCCTATAATTACATTTTTTTAACTTCAAATCAATGTGTATTAAATCAAATAAACGATATGGAAAGTAAACAGCCATACCTACCTCCATGCCATTTCCTGTGCGCACAGTGTTTGTGTCTGGGTTGATCTCCTGAACCTTGGATCTAACCCACTTGACACCAGACGGCACAACACTGGCGGTAGGTCGACCGGAAGAGGCCACACCTTTAGCCCCAGCGCCAACCAATGTCCAGATGGGCTGATAGTAGTGCATCTATGGGAATAATGTTGCTTATTATAAACTGGGAGGTTCGAGCCCCGAATGCTGATTGGCTGACAGCCGTGGTATATCAGACCGTATACCACAGGTATGACAAAACATCGATTTTTACTGCTCTAATTACGTTGGTAACAAGTTTATAATATCATTAAGGCACCTTGGGGGTTTGTGATATGGCCAATATACCACGGCTAAGGGCTGTATCCAGGCACTCCGCCTAATGCTTAAATATATACTCTTGTGCACGAGACTACATGTTCCACATCCAAAATGGCCCCCTATTCCTTATGTAATGCACTACGGGCCCCTGGTCAAGTAGTGGACTGTATAGGAATAGGGGGCCATTTGAGACCCACCCACTGTCTTTAATACCTCACTGGGTTCCACTATGGCCACGTTCTCCGCCCCTAGCCTCCTCTTCATCCGAGCACTCATTGTGATGCCACCACTTCCTCCTCCCAGCACTAGGACCTTGTAATGCTCTTTGGAGGAGGAGGCATGGCTGCTGCTGCTGCTGGTGGTGGTGTGGAGATGACAGATGCCAATAGCAGCAGTCCTATGGCACTGCCTCCACAGGGCTCGCTGCCGATGCACCACTCTGACTGTAGCCATGTTTTCCTTTCTGTATGATCTCTAGAATGGATTCAAAGTCAGGATTCAGTTCCAGTGATTCCATAGGGCCTAGTGACTGACAGAATGACAAGAAGTGATTACATAGGGCCTAGTGACTGACAGATTGACAGAAAGTGATTCCATAGGGCCTAGTGACTGACAGAATGACAGGAAGTGATTCCATAGGGCCTAGTGACTGACAGAATGACAGGAAGTGATTCCATAGGGCCTAGTGACTGACAGATTGACAGAAAGTGATTCCATAGGGCCTAGTGACTGACAGAATGACAAGAAGTGATTCCATAGGGCCTAGTGACTGACAGAATGACAGGAAGTGATTCCATAGGGCCTAGTGACTGACAGAATGACAGGAAGTGATTCCATAGGGCCTAGTGACTGACAGAATGACAGGAAGTGATTCCATAGGGCCTAGTGACTGACAGAATGACAGGAAGTGATTCCATAGGGCCTAGTGACTGACAGAATGACATTAAGTGATTCCATAGGGCCTAGTGACTGACAGATTGACAAGAAGTGATTCCATAGGGCCTAGTGACTGACAGAATGACAGGAAGTGATTCCATAGGGCCTAGTGACTGACAGATTGACAGAAAGTGATTCCATAGGGCCTAGTGACTGACAGAATGACAAGAAGTGATTCCATAGGGCCTAGTGACTGACAGAATGACAGGAAGTGATTCCATAGGGCCTAGTGACTGACAGAATGACAGGAAGTGATTCCATAGGGCCTAGTGACTGACAGATTGACAGAAAGTGATTCCATAGGGCCTAGTGACTGACAGAATGACAAGAAGTGATTCCATAGGGCCTAGTGACTGACAGAATGACAGGAAGTGATTCCATAGGGCCTAGTGACTGACAGAATGACAGGAAGTGATTCCATAGGGCCTAGTGACTGACAGAATGACAGGAAGTGATTCCATAGGGCCTAGTAACTGACAGAATGACAGGAAGTGATTCCATAGGGCCTAGTGACTGACAGAATGACAGGAAGTGATTCCATAGGGCCTAGTGACTGACAGAATGACATTAAGTGATTCCATAGGGCCTAGTGACTGACAGATTGACAAGAAGTGATTCCATAGGGCCTAGTGACTGACAGAATGACAGGAAGTGATTCCATAGGGCCTAGTGACTGACAGAATGACAGGAAGTGATTCCATAGGGCCTAGTGACTGACAGATTATTGACAGGTAGTGAATACATAGGGCCCAGTAACTGACAGATTATTGACAGGAAGTGATTCCATAGGGCCTAGTAACTGACAGACTATTGACAGGAAGTGATTCCATAGGGCCTAGGTCGAGTGACTGACAGATTATTGACAGGCAGTATAGTCAAAGGAAAAAACAGCAGAAGGTGCATGTGTGCAAGCATAAAACGCACACTTACAATTATCAGGTTATTGAGGCTACTGGTTATATTCGTCTTATGTGTAGGGGTAACCGTTCTAGCAATCGGACTTCTGTAACCTAGCTAGTTCAGGTTAGCCTAGTGGTTAGAGCGTTGGACTAGTAACCGAGAGTTTGCAAGATGGAATCCCCGAACCGACAAGGTAAAAATCTGACGTTCTGCATCTGAACAAGGCAATTAACCCACTGTTCCTAGGCCCTCATTGAAATTAAGAATTTGTTCTTAACTGACTTGCCTAGTTAGTTTTAAAAAAATGCCAACCCACATATGCATATTTCATAGCCCCCATGTCAAAAAATAATAACAACATTGAGCAAAGTGATTTGAAGTCTATGCAGAGCAGCCAATTCACATCACTCTACCAAGACCTCTACTAGCTTGGGTTAAATAAATGCAGAAGACACATTTCAGTTAAATATATTCAGTTGGACAACTGACTAGCTATTCCCCCTTTCCCTTTCAATGCAACTTATTCTGGGAGTCTGTCGGGACATTGGGCTGGGACCACTCTAAACACTAGTCAACAGTTAAATGGTGAATGACGTCACCCCATGGGTTTCATATGAGGATGCTCAGTGGCATATTTGATGATCAGGAAGTGTGATTTCAGTGTGTCGAAATCTTGCGACATGGAGTTTTTTTTGGGAAACATTGCATGCGTAGTTTGAGCTACTCTAGGGTATTATGTTGCAGGTTAGCTCAGTGCTGTCCTTATGGAGTTTCTCAAATTGAAGGCAGACCGAGGTACTGCAGGTGCAGGCTGCCATTAGCAACTAAATGATCCTCATTACTTCGTCTGTATGTTCATTTTTTATTTTATCTTTATTTCACTAGGCAAGTCATTTGATTGAAATGCCCCCAATAATCTGACATCCCAGTTAAGGATACAATGATTTATCTGGGAATAGCAATAACTAAGAAACAAAAGCTAGATGTTTTCTGAACTTTAACCCTATCATAGAGAGAACTCAAAATAAATTTAACCCAGCTAGCAATGAGGAATCAGCCCAGCTCCACTGTGCTAGCAGGGAATCATGGTTACAAGGGATGCATCTCTTTGGTTACTCTCTTTCTCAGAAGTTTCTTTTTAACTAATAACATTACATTCGTTTCATAAAAATTAATACTAAAGTGCTACCCTACTAAACATGAACTTAAAACGTTTTTTAAAGACATTGATGTTTATTGTACCTTCTGTAATGAACAACCGGACTGTTTTACATGTATTTTATACCCGGAAGTTGTGGAAAGATATGTAGATGTTTTTAGATGATATACGTGCATATTTTTCCCTTCTAGTTGAAAATGTTATATTTGTTGTTGTTTTTTTTTACAAAGTATAGCAAAAGCTATGCGAAGCCTTCTTAATCAAAATCATTGTTATTTTAGCTCAATTCCAAATTCGTAAATGTAAGAGTTGAAAACCTCTATTATTTGAGAATGAAATTAAACAAACATTTTCTTCTCAGAACATAAAACGCTATTAAAACTTTGAATGCTTGTACGTTTTACAAGGTGTTTATTTAAATATATTGTATGTATTCCATGACTGTCTTTGTATTGTTTGTATACTTTTTTTTTCTACTATATTTTATATTTTGAATTGCTTAAAAATACATTGGGCTGGGACTGAGTCGAGGCCCAATGTCCCAACAGACTCCCAGAGTGAGTTGCGTCGAAGCTAGAAACCTACCTTATTTAAGAAGAAAGTTGTGAAAACAGGATATGATCCTTGCAGGCTGGCGATCTATGACTGGGTACTCAGACTCCTTGCTCTGGTCAAACTTACTGTCGATCTATCTTCAGTCTTAAACACACCTCGAGAGCGTGTCACCGATTGCGTAATATAGTTTTCGTAGTAAACCACTACATACAGTAAGTACAAATTGGCCTCGTTTCACAAAACCCAGACGACATGACGCTTGAAAAAAACATTCCGCCCACAATAAAGACATGCACGACTGCTAGATCAAACCTCTTCAAACGGAAGCTGTGCAGAAACATGAGTTGTAAACATAAATGACTGCGTAAGCTCATCGACCTGTTGAACGTCTATCAGCTGCTGAGTGCATTACTCGAAATGTCCACATGATGGCACCATTGTCAAAAGAAATGCCTGATAATGGGTCACTGCCAATGATGAACAGTATATAAACCCTTAAGGTCCTTGTGTAATGTGATATTGTACCCTCTAGCCCAATTGTCCATTGTATATTATTTATATACTTGTGTTCCCACATGTACTTCCTGTATTGACTTGTTGTTAATAAAAAAATATTTTAAAAAAACACTGGATTGCAGTTGCTATCTATTGGCCAATGAGAGACGGTTTGAAAGGCTTTGATGCCACCATTCGGCCATATTGGCAGTCCTCCATAGGAAGAATGGAATTCTACAGTATTTAAAGTAAATGTTTCAAGGACAAAATGACATGTATTTAAGCATGATTTGTGTTTTAGTGGTGACATTTACATTAGTTATCTAAAAAATGGCGTTTAACTAACATAATATAATTTAGAGGTATGCATTAAGCTGTCTGAAATATAATACATTTGGCAAAAACTAATGTAGATATTAATAAATACTTTTTACAACGGGGGGAGTGCCAAGATGGAGGTTGTCACTAGCTATCACAGCCAAAGTCAAAGTCAAAATTAGCTATATCGTCAAAATTCCTGAAAACAAACATTTGCTTTAAGGTTAGGCATAAGATTAGCAGTGTGGATAAGGTTAGGGTTCCGTTTAAAATATGATTTCACAAGAGAAATCGTAGAAATAGGCGGGGTTTTTGACTTTCTGGCTGTGGCAACTAGTGATGACCGAAGTTAGTATGTGTGTGTGTGTGTGTGTGTGTGTGTGTGTGTGTGTGTGTGTGTGTGTGTGTAATCAAATAAAATGTTATTAGTCACGTGCGCCGAATACAACAGGTGGAAACCATAAGAAATAAACGTTACAAATAGTTAAAGAGCAGCAGTAAAACAACAATAGCGAGACTACAAACAGGGGGTACCGGTACCGGTTAGTCGAGGTAATTGAGGTAATATGTACATGTAGGTAGAGTTATTAAAGTGACTATGCATAGATAATAACAGAGAGTAGCAGCAATGTAAAAGAGGTGGTGGGGGGGGTTGATGCAAATAGTCTGGGTAGCCATTTGATTAGATGTTCAGGAGTCTTATGGCTTGGGGGGGTAGAAGCTGTTTAGTAGCCTCTTGGACCTTGACCAGGCACTCCGGTACCGCTTGCCATGCGGTAGCAGAGAGAACAGTCTATGACTAGGGTAGCTGGGGTCTTTGACAATTTTTAGGGCCTTCCTCTGACACCGCCTGGTGTAGAGGTACTGGATGGCAGGCAGCTTATCCCCAGTGATGTACTGGGCCATACGTACTACCCTCTGAAGTGCCTTGCGGTCAGATGCCGAGCAGTTGCTGTACCAGGCAGTGATGCAACCAGTCAGAATGCTCTCGATGTTGCAGCTTTTGAGGATCTGGGGACCCCTGCCAAATCTTTTTAGTTTCCTGAGGTGGAATAGGCTTTGTTGTGCCCTCTTCACGACTGTCTTGGTGTGTTTGGACCATCTCCGGCCACTAGGAGCACCGCCTCTGGGTGAGCGGTTTCCTGTTTGCTTATTTCCTTTTATACAGCTGACTGAGTGCGGTCTTAGTGCCAGCATCCACCTGTTGTGGTAAATAAAAAGTCACAAAAAGTAAAAAACTGAAAACTCTCTAGAGGCAAATAGTGTGGTCTGCATTTCATCACGAGATACTCTACAGGCGAGCAAAATCTAGAGACTTCCTTAGATTTTGTGCACCAGCTGTTGTTTACAAATATGCACAGACCCCCCCCCCCTATCTTGCCGGTGCAGCGTATATCACGCTACCTGAATATCCATGTCATCATTCAGCTACGATTCCGTGAAACATAAGATATTACAGTTTTTGATATCCCATTGGTAGGATATTCGTGATCGTACCTCATCTAATTTATTGTCCAATGATTGCACGTTGGCGAGTAATATTGCCGATAAACGGCAGCTTTCCCACTCTCCTGCGGATCCTTACGAGGCACCCCGCTCTGTGTCCTCAGTACCTGTGTCACTTCCTCTTGCAAATAACTGGGATGTTGGCCTTGTCGGGCGTTCGGAGAATGCCCTGTGCATCCTGCTTGTTGAAGAAAAAATCTTTGTCAACAGATGTTCCTACAACATCTCAAGGATGAGCAATGGAAACAGGATGCACCTGAACTTTATTTTAAGTCTCATAGCAAAGGGTCTGAATATTTATGTAAATAAGGTACTTCTGTTTTTATTTTTAATAAATTAGCAAAAATGTCTAAACCTGTTTTCGCTTTGTCATTATGGGGTGTAGATTGTTGAGGAATTGTATTTTATTTTATACATTTTAGAATAAGGCTGTAACGTAACAAAATGTGGAAAAAGTGAAGGGGTCTGAATACATTCCAAAAATACAATATATTACCGTTACACTACATGGCCAAAAGTATGTGGACACCATTTCAAATCAGTTGATTTGGCAATTTCACCTGCACCCGTCGCTAACAGGTGTATAAAATCGAGCACACAGCCATGCAATCTCCATAGACAAACATTGGCAGTAGAATAGCCTTACTGAAGAGCTCAGTGACTTTTAATGTGGCACCGTCATAGGATGCTACCTTTCCAACAAGTCAGTTCGTCAAATTTCTGCCCTGCTAGAGCTGCCCCCGGTCAACTGTCAGTACTGTTATCGTGAAGTGGAAACGTTTTGGCGCAACAACGGCTCAGTTACAAAGCGGTAGGCCACACAAGCTCACAGAATGGGACCCTTTACAAAGATGTGCTAAACCTTGGGGATGTGGATTTATTTTGTACTCTTGTGCAGTACAACTGTTTGCAACCACCTTTAAAAGAATGTATGGATAATTGAACATACTTATATTTTTTATTATTGTATTATGTGTACCAGCATTTCTTTAGAAAATACACTTTTAATGCAAATATATAGTCTACAAAACGTACATTGGTCTATTGTGCATGGCAACGGGTTTCATACAGAGTGCGTGTGACTCCTTACTCCACTCACTCCATTTCCTGCAATGCAATATACTGCATATGCATTGCATAATGGCTTATAGAAGGAAAAAAAACGCATCTAGTTGCAGATGCCAGTCTACTCACTAAAATCCCTAGAATACAAAACAGATGAGTTAGGACAAAACGCTAGGTCATGTTGCTACTGTAGCTTTAGGTTGACGTTTGAACAGTGGCACACATATCAGAACCATGGACAGCTGCCATTTTAGAATGGAACGTTGTCAGCCTTTCTACAAATACGTTGCCCAAAAGCATATAAATGTGATTTCATCTTTTAGTCCACAACACTGTTCCAGTAAGATCTTAGATAAAAACGTGAGAAGTGAGGGGAATTAAGGTTTGAAATGATCACTCGGAGGGGTCTGGAGTCATCGTGCTCTTGTGCAGGGTGGCTAGATGGGCGGTTAAGAGCTTTGGGCTAGTAACCGAAAGGTTGCTGTGTTCGATTCCCTAAACCGACTAGGTGAAAAATGTCCCCATGTTTACTTGAGCAGGGCCCTGATTGCATCAAAGTACTAAAAATGTAGTTTTGACCCAAATACCAATATCAACATGAGACGCAAAAAACACAATGGAAAGCTGGTTTGTCATTACATGAAGTGCTAACAGACAGACATACCTGTTTTAGGCCTTTGTCTAGATTAAAGTACTGCTGACCTTTTGCTCTGTCCATTCCATTGGCACCACTGCATTCCACTGTAAAGGCATTACTCTTGCCCTAATGGAGATGCCAAGTGGGCCTACAAGTAGGTGTTTAAGTTGAAAAGCAAATTGCTTCAATGTAAACGATGATAGACTGGCATATCTCATAACAACCTAGATTAACCTGATGTCTGATGTTGCTGGCCGTGCCTTGGCTTTACACATCCCTAGACCAGCCTTGACATATTCCAAAAAATTGTAATCAGGTCAACCTCTTGACCTGACAAATACAATATTTGCCTCTAGGACTTGGATTTTGGGACTTGGAGAAATGTACCACTTTCAAATTCATAGACAGAGCTATGGATGCAAGGACTGACCATCCGTGATATCAAAATGATAGTTTTAACCATGTTTTTTTTTTTTAGCTTTACAGTATTTGTTTACATTTACTTTGTTTACAAAAATTTGTAGTAAAACAAGCTTATATGTTGGGTTTTGATGGGCTATCGACAGTTGAACTAAGCTCATGAAGCCTTTACTGTGTAAGGAATATTCAGTTTGCTTTATCAGGTAATTCATTTGGAGAACATCTCACCACACCCAGTGATGGTGAGGAATCACGTTTGGTGTGACAGGAACTATCAAAGCAATTAACATACAAGTAAAACATGCACATGCTATTGATTAGATTGGTTCTTCAGGTTGGGGCAGAGATCAAAGAGTTAAAACACTACCCAGAGCTGAGGGCAAACTCAGAACATGGTTGCACTGCTTCATTGCTGCTGCTGTCTTCTGCTCTGCTGCCTGGATGGATACCAAAGTAAAGATTCCTCAAATCAAGAAGTTTTTGCTGTCCTTCATTGTCTTACAACCGTATACGTTTGGAACAATATACTCCACAAGCACTACACATTTCCATTTTGAAGTTCTGATACATTTTATGAGCACCACCAACACAGTGAATGGGAAAATTAATTGAAAAGCCAGCAACACTCTGTATTATTCAGTGCCCCATGAAATGACACCATATCTAGATTCTACAGACCCTACAGACTACTCCCAACCCCACTTTTACATCAGCACAAATAATCGTTTTTTTTTTCACTATAAGCCCAATATTGTTAACATACCAGTCTGAACGTTGTATTTTTCCATGTCTGATTTTTTTTTTAAACTAAAATTCCTTCTTGCATTTGCTTATAAGCACAATACGAATTGACATTGATTAAAATGTAATATACTGTATTTTGAATGCGTTATTCACCTTGCAATGTTTTGAAATGGGGGCTTTTATTTTGAAGGGCTCCTCATTACCATAGGAAAGTGAAGCTATCGTTAGTTCTGCTAGCAGTAGTGAGAGAAATGCACAGATTCTCCAGAACTGCAGATGAGTCGACATCTTCCTCCTTCACTTTAATGATGAGGGATGGTAAAACAAAACAAAAACAGCTTGAATGCCATAGCAACATCAGGAAAACTGGGCAGTCGTGCTTCAAATACAGCAGTTTGGTAACATCTTTCAATTGAGCCTCTCATTCTCCTTAATTGCCGGTGTGGTGAGATAAATCGATCAGTTGGTATATGACGATACTAGACGACCTAGATTATTGGCATCATCTTGTTATCGTTAGTGTTTGGAATAGATTAAGCTCGATGACAAAACAGACCATGGGATGCCTTTTTCACACAGAGATTTATTTGTCAAAGGTCCGCGGTAGGTACGCTATTAGATTATTAGAGACAGCTTTATCGTAGTGAATGTCTCTATTCATTTACTGTTATAGTATTTCTCAGTAGAAAAAAAAAGAACACTTTTTTACTCCCACAAAAGTAGTGCACTGGGCCTTTACTAGTCCCGTGTTAGAGGATCGATATATCGCCTTCTGTAGCACAGCCAATGGGGGAAAAAGTACTCAATTGTCATACTTGAGTAAAAGTAAAGATGCCTAAATAGAAAATGACTCAAGTAAAAGTGAAAGTCACCCAGTAAAATACTACTTGAGTAAAAGTCTAAAAGTATTTGGTTTTAAATATATTTAAGTACCAAAAGTAAATGTAATTGCTAAAATATACTGAAGTATCAAAGGTAATTTAAAAAATCCTTATATTAAGTAAACCAGACGCACAATTGTATTTTTTATTTATTTACTGATAGCCAGGGTCACAGTCCAACACTCAGACACCGTGTCTGCCAGATCAGAGGACATGCCGTTTCCACAATCAAAAGAGGAATTATGTTTTTTTTCCCCCTTAGGCCGATACGGTGTGCGCTATAATTCTATTCAATAATTTATCATGTACATTTGTTAACATTGAAAATATTTGTTTAATTTTATTTTTTAGTTAAATAAATTAATTGTTTTCTTTTATTGCAGATGTATCGTTTTATTTTACATTTGTTTCTACCGACAAACTGAAACTCCATCATTTTATTTATTAATGTTTGGAAATCTGCTGCTTTGGAAATCATGTTTTTCAATGGCAGTGCATTTTTATACAACTATACAGCTGTTCATATTGTGTTCATGGTCTATTTCCGTGGAAACAAGACAAATAGAACAGCCAGACAAAGTAAACAATATCCCTTTACTTCTTAATCCCTTCAAACATACAACATACACAGAAATGGAAGGAATGTAGTGGGAAATCATTGTATGTATCTATAGCACAGTCCCTTACTAAATGAAAACATCCCCACACTCACAGTACAAAGCAAATTCCCCTTCTTGTAAAAAAAAGTTAGTTCCTAGTTACAACTCTAGTTCCTAGTTACAACCCTCTATTTATTCTGTTTTCAAAATAGAAGGCTTTGATTTAGCCTGAGAGCCAGACTGTTTGTGCTATCATGCCAACTCCTCAAGTTTGGCTTGATAATGAACCTGGCAAGAGCACAAACAGATCTGGGACCAGGCTATTGTAGGAGACAACAGATCTGAGACCAGGCTATAGAAGGAGACAACAGATCTGAGACCAGGCTACAGAAGGGGACAACAGATCTGGGACCAGGCTATAGAAGGAGACAACAGGTCTGGGACCTGGCTAGCTTTGATTATCATTGCTATTGAAACTCCAGAATCATCAAAGTGTAATTTTTGCATGCCAATACTGAAAAGGTGAAACCTGAAGAAACACATTTCACGTCAAATTGTAAATACCTCCCCAGCCTGCTCCGGTCAGCCACCCCAGCCTCCCCAGCCTGCTCCGGTCAGCCTCACAGCCTGCTCTGGTCAGCCTCCCCAGCCTGCTCCGATCAGCCTCCCCAGCCTGCTCTGGTCAGCCTCCCCAGCCTGCTCCGGTCAGCCTCCCCAGCCTGCTCCGATCAGCCTCCCCAGCCTGCTCTGGTCAGCCTCCCCAGCCTGCTCCGGTCAGCCTCCCCAGCCTGCTCCGGTTAGCCTCCCCAGCCTGCTCCGGTCAGCCTCCCCAGCCTGCTCCGGTCAGCCTCCCAGCCTGCTCTGGTCAGCCTCCCCAGCCTGCTCCGGTCAGCCTCCCCAGCCTGCTCCGGTCAGCCTCCCCAGCCTGCTCTGGTCAGCCTCCCCAGCCTGCTCTGGTCAGCCTCCCCAGCCTACTCCGGTTAGCCTCCCCAGCCTGCTCCGGTTAGCCACGACCCCACCGCGCCTGACTGCCTGGAGTGGAGAGAGAGAGGAGACAGGAAGTACCATAAGGTTCCAGCAAGCCGGCTACATCCGTGTCATCAGTGTATGTCAATCAATCAATAATTGAACGAAGTTGTATGCATAAAGCCCATTTATCATCAACAGTTGTCACAAAGTGCTTTTACAGTAATGTTATGCACAATGCATATAAGTTGGTAGCATTCATTTGGCAAACAACTACGGGATAGATAGCCTGTGAAATCTGCAACATTTTCATTGTAATAACTACCCAGTGAAAACTAGTTGACATGACGTTGTTACAGCTAGAAACTGTCACATCATTTGGTTGACATGACGTCGTTACACCTAGAAACTGTCACATTATTTGGTTGAAAGGACGTTGTTGTAATGTCAACCGGTTTTGCCTGTTTGCTAAGATAATGAAGTCATTCCCGCTGATGCTGGACTCCCAGACATATCTTCACCAGCTAGTCCAGCTCTGGACAGCTGCACTCGTACAGGTCTCTGCAGCTAGCATGGCTCTGCTTCATTAGGTCTCCTAGACTCTGCACGCCGTTCGGGGCGGTGGGAGTTTCATCACACACGCTCTTGAACCGCAGCACCACGCCACATCGCCGTATACATGCCTGGCCCACTGGTACAGCTTGAACTGGGTCACTGGGAGGAGAGGACAGGTATACCAGGTCAAACCTGTTATTTAATTGGTCATTTACCTTTAGTAGACAGTATGAAAATATATGGAGGAGACGGTTCGCGAGGAGGGACAGCAGGAAAGGCAGATGTGGAGAATGAACTGTTGGGAAAATAACATATCCCAGTCTGCACACACAGTACGGTTTGGGTTCTAAGGGCTAAGGTCTGTCCAGAGCTGTTCTGTGGTGATTCCCAGGGCCTTGCAGACCTCCTCTTTGCTCGTCTACCAGTTACACTGTACTAGTTATACAGTAGTAATACTGGTGTCTTACTGTGCTGTGTGTTGGGGCCAAGGAGGTCTGTACAAAGCTGTTCTATGGTCATTCCCAGGGCCTTACAGACCTCCTCTCTGCTGTAGACTTCAGGGTGCAGCACCTCAATCACCAGATGCAGAATCTTCTCCAGAGAGGCCTCCAGCTCTGCCTGCACCTGGAACAGCTTCAGCAGCTGCCCCCATTCCAGCCCACGCACCTTGGCCAGCATCTGAGGGCCACCATAGAGTCATAACATAGAGTTAAATAAAGCCTAGAGAGAAACATTTCTAGAGTGGAGGTCACACCATAGAGTTAAATAAAACCTAGAGAGAAACATTTCTAGAGTGGAGGTCACACCATAGAGTTAAATAAAGCCTAGAAGGAAACAATTCTAGAGTGGAGATCACACCATAGAGTTAAATAAATCCTAGAGAGAAACATTTCTAGAGTGGAGGTCACACCATAGAGTTAAATAAAGCCTAGAAGGAAACAATTCTAGAGTGGAGATCACACCATAGAGTTAAATAAATCCTAGAGAGAAACATTTCTAGAGTGGGGGTCACACCATAGAGTTAAATAAAACCTAGAGAGAAACATTTCTAGAGTGGAGGTCACACCATAGAGTTAAATAAAGCCTAGAAGGAAACAATTCTAGAGTGGAGATCACACCATAGAGTTAAATAAATCCTAGAGAGAAACATTTCTAGAGTGGGGGTCACACCATAGAGTTAAATAAAGCCTAGAAGGAAACATAAAGCACACCATAGAGTTAAATAAAGCCTAGAAGGAAACATGTAAAGCCTGTAGAGCAGATAAATAAAACCTAGAAAAACATGGAGGTCACACCATAGAGTTAAATAAAGCCTAGCCTTGTGGTTAGAGCATTCCGGGGGGAGTGACAATAAAACATACATCTAATTTAAATAAATCTAGAGTGGAGGTAACATCATAAAGTTATACGGTGCCTTCAAAAAGTATTCATACTCCTCGACTTATTCCACATTTTGTTGTTTCAGCCTGAATGAACATAAAAAAAATAAAAAAATTAGACTAATTTATTGAAATTGAAATACAGATCTCATGTACGTGCATTAAGATACCGTCTGTTGTCACTTTTCATGATAACCTCGAAAGAACAGATCAGAACAACAGTTTAGTTCAGTTCATTAACTACATGATAAATTATTACTTTTACCAATTATTCTTAATACACATATCTAAACATATTTCACAGAGAATATCAACACATTCTATTGAAACTATTCTTTCAAATTGGTTTATACTCCCCATCTCACTGTCAACTCCATCGTAGAGCCAAGGATCAAGAAGTTAGACCTCTACCCCTCGGGAATAGAACAAAACAAACACAACAATACAATACACTCAACAATACAATACACTCCTTCACATATCACTTAAAGTGTATAACTTCAAACCCTCAAAAAATTGAATCCTCCCCCATGTTTTACACACATCTCTCCGTATGAGAGTAATGTAAAACAACACTGAAAAAAATAGAAAACAAAATTTCAACGAACCTAATCAAATTAAAATCACTAAACTGAAAAACACTCCACAAAGAAAAATGATTTAACCCCTATGGTCATAGGGAAATAGACTTAAAGCAGCATACCCTTAGTTAATAAAAGCAATGCCATCTCCTTCTTCACAGTGGTCCAAATTACAAATATGGCTAAGAACTATAAACTCAAACATATTTACCAATTACACAAATGATCATGAAAGCAGTATTACAAATGACCATAAATTCATTATCCAAATGGCTTTCCAATGCGGGTGATCAAGCCACAACGGAAGGTCATCAGAAGGTCATAGGTCATACAAAACCCTTCAAAGCAGTGTTTTTCACTATATTAAACAAATTGCAAACAATAGTCAAATAGTTCCTACATGTTGTATCCCAGGTTCCCAGGGCATTCCTTTATCAAAAGAATTAGTGTGTGTAATTAAAACTCATTAAAATAAAAACTCATTAAAATCCCATGTGCATGAGTGCCCCTTTAAGATACATTTGCACTAAAACAAAAACTTCCAGGCCCTTTTCAATGTGGTAGTTTTTGGCCTCAATCTCACTCACTCTCCCCAAGAGTATAGTCCCTGGAAACATTCCAGAGAGAGACAATGAAACACCCATTTTCCCAGAAAAAAACACAAAACACTTAGTTGGTATTCATTACACTACTTCGATTCAGAAACTCAAAAGTGAACTATAAACCAAACCTAATGATAATTCCACTGTACCTCAAATCATTAATCATAAGTTTTAATCAACATCAATGTGTATGTATGCTTAATTGAACATGTTAGTTACCCTTAGATACAATTATCCTTACTATCTAAATATTTTTTCCTCTGTCGCAAACGTAGTACATTTCTCAGCGTAAGAAATCAGTCATTTAATCCCAGGCATTAAATAAAAATGTAGACGTGTTCTCCCATGTCTCCTTCAACTTACATATTTAGATCATTTCCATCCATCCCGGAAGAAAGAATCCTCCTCAAACACATCAGAATACAATGTTTAATCAAGTTAAATCAACTCATAAAACAAACAATAAACAAATAAACAAACCACTTTAATCAGCAATCTAATTAATTTCAACCTGTTGATGTACATTTCAGTAACAACTATTCGGATTTTTAACAAATCTAAAATCTTTCAAAAGTTGGCGCTGTCTCATCAGCGTAAAAATCAAAACAAACCTTTTTCCACTCATATCCACAAAGTTTTCATTCCCCAAAGGTCAATACTGTTCAGCACGTCCATTAACGATCTTCCTTTAGTCTGTACAGGGTCTGAAGTTCCAATGTATGCAGATGATACAGTGAGAAATTCATGCAAATAACAAACTACACAAGAACTCACTACTATAATGGCTCAGATGACCAAATTGCTCAGAGACTCATGTTTACATCTCAATAAAATAAAACACAGTCTGCATGTTCCTCAAAAAACAACTACTGACGCCCCTGAGACAGATGTCTATGTATCAGGGGAAAAGCTCCCGGTGGTATCTGATGTTAAGTACCACGGCATCAGCTCCTGGTGGTATCTGATGTTAAGTACCACGGCATCAGCTCCTGGTGGTATCTGATGTTAAGTTCCACGGCATCAGCTCCTGGTGCAATCTGATGTTAGTACAAATCAGCTCCTGGTGGTATCTGATGTTGTACCCATCAGCTTCTGGTGGTATCTGATGTTATACCAAGGCATCAGCTCCTGGTGGTATCTGATGTTAAAACATCAGCTCCTGGTGGTATCTGATGTTAAATACCAAGGCATCAGCTCCTGGTGGTATCTGATCTTAAGTTTTGCACTAAAACAAAAACTACCACGGCATCAGCTCCAATGGTGGTATCTGATGTTAAGTACCAAGGCATCAGCTCCTGGTGGTATCTGATGTTAGTCCACGGCATCAGCTCCTGGTGGTATCTGATGTTAACACCCATTTTCCCGGTGGTAAAATTTTAAACACGGCATCAGCTCCCGGTGGTATCTGATGTTAACTACCAAGGCATCAGCTCCTGGTGGTATCTGATGTTAAACCAAAGCTCCCGGTGGTAATCTGATGTTAAGTGCCAAATCAGCTTGGTATCTGATGTTAATGCCAAGGCATCAGCTCCTGGTGGTATCTGATGTTAAGTGCCAAGGCATCAGCTCCTGGTGGTATCTGATGTTATACCACTATCAGCTCCTGGTTTATCTGATGTTAAGTACCACGGCATCAGCTCCTGGTGGTATCTGATGTTAAGTACCACGGCATCAGCTCCCGGTGGTATCTGATTTTAAGTACCACGGCATCAGCTCCTGGTGGTATCTGATGTTAAAAATGTACCACGGCATCAGCTCCTGGTGGTATCTGATGTTAAGTACCACGGCATCAGCTCCTGGTGGTATCTGATGTTAAACCACGGCATCAGCTCCTGGTGGTATCTGATGTTAAATGCCAAGGCATCAGCTCCTGGTGGTATCTGATGTTAAACCAAGGCATCAGCTTTGGTGGTATCTGATGTTAATTACCACGGCATCAGCTTGGTGGTATCTGATTTTAGTAACGGCATCAGCTCCTGGTGGTATCTGATTTAACCAATCAGCTCTGGTGGTATCTGATGTTAAACCACGGCATCAGCTCCTGGTGGTATCTGATGTTAAAACCAAAACATCAGCTCTGGTGGTTCTGATGTTATACCACAAAGCATCAGCTCCCCAAAGGTATCTGACGTTAAGTTCCAAGGCATCAGCTCCCGGTGGTATCTGATGTTAAGTACCAGGCATCAGCTCCCGGTGGTATCTGACGTTAAGTACCAGGCATCAGCTCCCGGTGGTATCTGATGTTAAGTACCAAATCAGCTCCTGCAAATATCTGATGTTACTACCAAGGCATCAGCTCCTGGTGGTATCTGATGTTACCAAATTGCATCAGCTCCTGGTGGTATCTGATGTTAAGTACCAAGGCATCAGCTCCTGGTGGTATCTGATGTTAAGTACCACGGCATCAGCTCCTGGTGGTATCTGATGTTAAGTACCACGGCATCAGCTCCTGGTGGTATCTGATGTTAAGTACCACGGCATCACACTTGATTCCAACCTCTCTTTTAAAAAGCAAATAAAAAAGGAACTCAAATAACCAAATTCAACCGAGCTAATTTACCAAAACATATGCAATTGTTTTGACTATAGCGGTAACAACACTATAATTAAAATCTATGATACTCCCCAATTTAACATACTAGATTACTAGTTTGGCCCAAGCTTGCTTTTCAACATTCATACCCATTCAGTCTTATGCCAACAGGCTCTCAAACTACTCAACCTGCAATCAACTTTAATGACCTGACATTGTTCCACATAATGGAAACATACTATACTGTTAGACTACATGAACTTTCCTGCTCAAATTAACTGGTGTTACTTAAACAATCAAACCAATAATCAATAACCATCAGAATCCATTATCACAATGTTTTACAATTCAAACATCCCGATCTCGTTATTCTACAACAACTTACCCTACAACAATCTTGCGCAATGACTGGGAAAGGGACCCGGGCCTCCCGCGTGGCAGGCGAGAATCCTACCACTGAACCACCAATGCTATGTAAATGACTAAGATTCTCCAGAAATAAACCCACTTTACAAGTAAAATCAAGACACGTCACTATCGGCAATTCCCAGAAAAATAATAGCCCAAGTTTAATAGTACAAACGTTACTCCAGCTATGATTCTCAAATGCCAAATGAATATCAAATCAAATTTTATTTGTCACATACACATGGTTAGCAGATGTTAATGCGAGTGTAGAGAAATGCTTGTGCTTCTAGTTCCGACAATGCAGTAATAACCAACAACTAACTAACAATTCCAAAACTACTGTCTTATACACACAAGTGTAGGGGGATAAAGAATATATACATAAAGATATATGAATGAGTGATGGTACAGAGCGGCATAGGCAAGATACAGTAGATGATATCGAGTACAGTATATACATATGAGATGAGTATGTAAACAAAGTGGCATAGTTAAAGTGGCTAGTGATACATGTATTACATAAAGATGCAGTAGATGATATAGAGTACAGTATATACGTATACATATGAGATGAATAATGTAGGGTATGTAAACATTATATTAGGTAGCATTGTTTAAAGTGGCTAGTGAATAGATTAGCAATCAAAGAATAAAATCGGCATTTAATGACTAGGAAACAGATATTGCGCCTTTTAATAAAAGCAGATTATGTTTACTTATGCAACGTCTTTCAATTACTTTACTACATCACATTAATCATGCAATGACAATTAGTTTGATGGAAAACCGTAGGCTTTGTATGACATTATAAATTACATCGAGAGTCCTTCGAATTCTATTTAACTTTATGGAAAACAGTTTATTCAATAAATCCCGCAACTTCTCTCATACTGGGAAGAAAAAATGTAACATGTTCAGACTTTAAGGGCAGTTTAATTTCAAATGTTTCACCCAGAAGGAGATAATCCAATATGCGTTTTATAGTTACATCGTTAGGGTAAGATAACCAAAAGTGGACACACTCTAATCAGTTTCTAGAGCTCAATTTCCCAGATTTTGTAGACTAGTTTAATAGTGCTTAAACCCTCATCTTTATCAAATTATCCATTTTTAAGATACCAACTCAAAACCTACATACGTCTACGAATGGGTGGTTTAAATAGTATCTAATTATTCTCAGCATTACTTTATCAAATCTCTAGTAATTGATTATACACACATACAATTTATCATAATTTCAAATAATTCACAGAATCCATATTAAACTTAAAAAATCTTAGGTACTCACACAGAACTTTAAGGATCACCCACACAGGATTGGTCAGATGTTCACACAGAACTGGTCAGACGTCCACACAGAACATCAGAACATAAAAAGGTTACCCACACAGAGTCAACCTACCCCGCTCACACAAAACGGTCCGACAACTATTACCTAGTGATCCCATAACAAAATACTCACACAGAGTAACCCAGGGCATACCTGGCTAGCACATTTAAAATAATTGGAATTCACCACCTCTGAGGGTCACTTAGACAATCACACAGATGCACAGAATGAGGTTCTTCTTCCAATAGGGCTTCACCAAATACCATGTTTCACTCGGAACACACAGTCACCTGGCCCCTCACCCCTACAGACTGCACCAATCCACACTGTGATCAATTCAGTGTCAGGACAGCTCTTGGTCACTCGCAACCGGACAGTGGCAGAGTATCTTTTGAGTCCACAAACTCTCAGATTCCTCTCCTCTGACTCGGCCCTGCTTACGCCTCCAAGGTGCCTTCCTTACAAAGGAATTCACGCTCAGAATATACGTAACAGGCATATTTTTAAAAAACTCGACTTCAAATCTGTGTGTGGTTCGCTCACCTTTTTCTTAAAAAAAAAAAACTCAGTTCGAGACGTGGTATCCACTCGGCTCACTTCCTCTCAGATCAAAGGTTGGTTCATCTGCTTCGTTCCCGAAGTGTGGTTTCCCTAAGATCCCAAGTTTGGGGGATCCCTCGTGCACAATTTATTTACCTAGATCGTCAGGAACGGTCACCGAGTGAAGATTCACATCCCATCCTTGTCGCCAACTGTAGTGGACATTTCCTGTATTACCAAATCATGAGAGCAAACCACACACAAGTCAGAGTTATCATAAAGTCCATCTTTAATTATATGAGCTCCATCACAACCCTGTGACTCTCAGATTAATTCAGTGTCTATAAATGAATTCTCTGAGAGTCCTTACAAAACAGTTCTTAGTATAATTTATATCCAAGACACACCCATCTCAACTCACATGACGAATAACAGATCTTAGGAACATTACAAAGGAAGACTTTACTTGAGAGAGGAGTATCCCATAGCCAGACAGCATTAGCTATAAATTATCATTCAGTTTGCTCTCCTAAAACGAGGTTCTACTTCTCGTTCTTGGTACAACATAGTACCAAGACATTACCTCATCCACTAGCATATATCAAATACACCCCTCCTGGACAAGCTCACATAGACACAGTGACTGGCACACAGACATTGTGGAGCCAATAGATAATTGGTTCCCCCTCAATCATCCCTTCACATGGTTTAAAAGATATGTTTACATATGAAGACGAGCTTGACCCCTCCCCTCTCTGCGGCCCAAGTAACTGACCCCAGGACAGAGAAAGGATAACTGCAAATGTCCACCACTATAGTACAACAAGATACATTCTATATGAGAAGTAACTCACAAGCATATAATGAATATAAAACATCTTATCAATGTTACCCAACTATTCTGATTCATTCCCAACAACAGTCAGTATCTGGTGTGGCCACCAGCTGCATTAAGTACTGCAGTGCATCTCCTCCTCATGGATTGCACCAGATTTGCCAGTTCTTGCTCAAATCAAATCAAATCAAATTAATTTATATAGCCCTTCGTACATCAGCTGATATCTCAAAGTGCTGTATAGAAACCCAGCCTAAAACCCCAAACAGCAAGCAATGCAGGTGTAGAAGCACGGTGGCTAGGAAAAACTCCCTAGAAAGGCCAAAACCTAGGAAGAAACCTAGAGAGGAACCAGGCTATGTGGGGTGGCCAGTCCTCTTCTGGCTGTGCCGGGTGGAGATTATAACAGAACATGGCCAAGATGTTCAAATGTTCATAAATGACCAGCATGGTCGAATAATAATAAGGCAGAACAGTTGAAACTGGAGCAGCAGCACGGCCAGGTGGACTGGGGACAGCAAGGAGTCATCATGTCAGGTAGTCCTTGGGCATGGTCCTAGGGCTCAGGTCCTCCGAGAGAGAGAAAGAAAGAGAGAAGGAGAGAATTAGAGAACGCACACTTAGATTCACACAGGACACCGAATAGGACAGAAGTACTCCAGATATAACAAGCTGACCCCAGCCCCCCGACACATAAACTACTGCAGCATAAATACTGGAGGCTGAGACAGGAGGGAGCTGTGAGATGTTATCCAACTCTTCCACCAAGGGACCTGCAAAGTTCCCGGGCACTTCTGGGGGGGGAATGGCCCTAGCTCTCACCCTCCGATCCAACAGGTCCCAGACGTGCTCATTGGGATTGAGATCCGGACTCTTCGATGGCCATGGCAGAACACTGACATTCCTGTCTTGTAGGAAATCACTCACAGAACGAGCAGTATGGCTGGTGGCATTGTCATGCTGGAGGGTCATGTCAGGATGAACCTGCAGGAAGGGTACCACATGAGGAAGGAGGATGTCTTTCTTGTAACGCACAGCATTGAGATTGCCTACAATGACAACAAGCTCAGTCCGATGATGCTGTGACACACCGCCAAAGACCATGACGGGCCCTGCACCTCCAAACCGATCCCGCTCCAGAGTACAGGCCTCGGTGTAACGCTCATTCCTTCGACGATAAACGCGAATCCGACCATCACCCCTGTTGAGACAAAACCGCATCTCGTCAGTGAAGAGCACTTTTTGCCAGTCCTGTCTGGTACAGCGACGGTGGGTTTGTGCCTATAGGTGACATTGTTGCCGGTGATGTCTGGTGAGGACCTGCCTTACAACAAGCCTACAAGCCCTCAGTCCAGCCTCTCTCAGCCTACTGCAGACAGTCTGAGCACTGATGGAGGGATTGTGCGTTTCTGTTGTTGCCATCCTGTACTTGTCCATGCTGTACCTGTCCATCCTGTACCAGGTGTGATGTTCGGATGTACCGATCCTGTGCAGATGTTGTTACACGTGGTCTGCCACTGTGAGGATGATCAGCTGTCCGTCCTGTCTCCCTGTAGTGCTGTCTTAGGCGTCTCACAGACATTGCAATGTATTACCCTGGCCACATCTGCAGTCCTCATCTGCAGCCTAAGGCACGTTCACGCAGATGAGCAGAGACCCTGGGCATCTTTCATTTGGTGTTTTTCAGAGTCAGTAGAAAGGCCTCTTTAGTGTCCTAAGTTTTCATAACTGTGACCTTAATTGCCTCCCGTCTGTAAGCTGTTAGTGTCTTAACGACCGTTCCACAGGTGCGTGTTCTTTAATTGTTTATGGTTCATTGAACAAACATGGGAAACAGTGTTTAAACCCTTTACAATGACAATCTGTGAAGTTGTTTGGATTTGTACGATTTATCTTTGAAAGACAGGGTCCTGAAAAAGGGGACGTTTCTTTTTTTTGCTGTGTTTATCTGCTGACTTATATACATGGGTCCTGGATATTTTTTGTACTGCTGATCTACGACCAGCTCTTCCTACCAAAACCAAAACCACAAACTCAAACACTTTCAGTTAAACAAAAAACTGTTTCTTGACCAGGTGTTAACATATATTAGCCATCTACAATTTAGCCCAAACAACTACCTCTTCCCCTACTGTATTTATTTATTTTGCTCCTTTGCACCCCATTATTTCTATTTCTACTTTGCACATTCTTCCACTACAAATCTACCATTCCAGTGTTTAACTTGCTATATTGTATTTACTTCGCCACCATGGCCTTTTTTGCCTTTACCTCCCTTATCTCACCTCATTTGCTCACATTGTATATAGACTTATTTTTCTACTGTATTATTGACTGTATGTTTGTTTTACTCCATGTGTAACTCTGTGTCGTTGTATGTGTCAAACTACTTTGCTTTATCTTGGCCAGGTCGCAATTGTAAATGAGAACTTGTTCTCAAACTTGTCTACCTGGTTAAATAAAGGTGAAATAAAATAAATAAATAAATAATAATAATAATACAAATAAAAATCATTGTAACGAAACGTTACAATACGGAAGAGTTTAGAGGGGGAACCAGTTCATAGGAATCACGATTCACGCTGCGCAGAAAGGCATTATCGGTGGCGGATAAGGTTGGAGCTGGAACAAACTGCGACTCTCTGCTGCCCACCGCTGGACAGCATGATCCTCCCAGCAATGCTCCCTACTTCTCTCCACACTCCTTTTAAAAGAGTCACTCCAGCGATAAAGCCTACGCTTGTACCATTAGCAAGTTTTGCTGTCGAGTTAGCTTCGTAGTCAAGATGTCTGATATGGAAGATGACTTCATGTGCGACGATGAAGAGGATTATGATCTGGTAAACTCCTCCGAAGTAAATATATATGGATATTGTAGCTGATTACCATATACAACGTATTTAGCTAGCTAGATAACCAGCGTAAACATTACACTTCGCTAACTTTAGCTAGATACCGTATTACTCTCAGCTACGTTACTGTAGCTGTTATTGGTGCTCGTATCATTGACAGCTCAATTGCCTAGTTAGTTAGCTAGCTTTGTCTGTAATGATTTGTTCACATACTGCTGCCTATACCGTTTGCACCGTTATATTATCCAGCCGTTTGCTTTACAAATCACCATAGCAAAAACAACACACATCATCATGAGCTAGCTAGCTGGCTAGCTGAATGTCAACACAACCAGTGGGTGTTGATCTTGTAAACTGCATTGATGATGAATTGTGTGATTTCAGGAGTACTCAGAGGACAGCAACTCTGAGCCCAATGTTGATTTAGAGAATCAATACTACAATTCAAAGGCCCTGAAGGAGGATGACCCCAAAGCAGCTCTCATCAGCTTCCAGAAGGTTAGTTATCTCACACACACACACACACACACACACACACACACATACACACCATGTCAATGGCTGTCCATTTATTAAATGCGTCTTTCTGAACCCCAGGTCTTGGAGCTAGAGGGCGAGAAAGGAGAGTGGGGGTTCAAAGCTCTCAAACAGATGATTAAGATGAATTTCAAACTGGTAAGCTTTAGACATTAGTCTCACAAGTCTCCAAAAAATTGTCTCTGAAATATTACATGTAGGCTACCTACAACTATTGTCTGACAGGCATTTCTGTAGGAGTAGCCTAGGTATTCATAAATATGAACAGCCTACCTTATGCGACATCTCTGATCAAATGTGATAATATTTTGTAAAGAAATGCCATATTATGGGAGCATAAAAATTGTATTTTGACTGACATTTATTTAATTTGTACCCACCCCCAGACGAATTTCCCTGAAATGATGAACAGGTACAAGCAGCTGTTAACATACATTCGGAGTGCAGTTACCCGAAACTACTCAGAGAAATCCATCAACTCCATCCTGGATTACATCTCTACGTCTAAGCAGGTATTGTTTGCCACATCAATCAATAAACAATGTTGATTCTGTGATCATCTAAGCTGTACAATTTTGGAAAACAGTCCAAACAAACTGAATGTTTGAAGAGGAGGCAAATACTTTTAAATTTATTTTTAAGATGGACTTGCTGCAAGAGTTTTATGAAACCACATTGGACGCATTAAAGGATGCCAAAAATGACAGGCTTTGGTTTAAAACCAACACTAAGGTATGATTCATTTTAAAGATTTAAAAAAACTTGTGTCCTTAATTCCATCCACAATATCATAATTAACATTTTATACAACGCAAAAACATATGTGGCGAGTGGCATATAATTTATATGGAGACACTGACTTTGATACTTGTGTGATTTGATTTCCTCCCCGGTTTGTCCTGTCTGTTGTTTAGCTTGGGAAGTTGTACCTGGAGAGAGAAGAGTATGGTAAGCTTCAGAAGATCCTGAGGCAGTTGCACCAGTCCTGTCAGGTGAAGAAACACTCCTCATCAATGCAATCAGAGGTTTTCACAGAGGTTTTACCACCAAATCTAATTCAGCATTATAACATCATAATGAAAAACATACTTGTGTGTTCATAGTGACAGTAGATTGGAACTGTATTGTATCATTGTAGCCTGGTCCGAGTTCTGTTTGCGCTGTATAGACAGCTTCTATAGCTGTTGTCATGACCACAGGAGGCAAGATGGCACAAACAGATCTGGGGCCGGGCTAGTATGGCTGTGGAACCATTGTGGAAATCTAGAATTTCCTGTTCCTCCTGAAGTGTCTGTGGAATTATATCTCTAGTATTTGTTCTGTCTAGGTGTATAGATGGATGAGTAGTGTTTGTCCCATGTTCTGTCTTGGTGTATAGACGGATGAGTAGTATTTGTCCCATGTTCTCTCTTGGTGTATAGACAGATGATTAGTATTTGTCCCATGTTCTGTCTTGGTGATTAGTGTTTGTCCCATGTTCTGTCTTGGTGTATAGACAGATGATTAGTATTTGTCCCATGTTCTGTCTTGGTGTATAGACAGATGATTAGTATTTGTCCCATGTTCTGTCTTGGTGTATAGACAGATGATTAGTATTTGTCCCATGTTCTGTCTTGGTGTATAGACAGATGATTTAGTGTTTGTCCCATGTTCTGTCTTGGTGTATAGACAGATGATTAGTATTTGTCCCATGTTCTGTCTTGGTGATTAGTGTTTGTCCCATGTTCTGTCTTGGTGTATAGACGGATGAGTAGTATTTGTCCCATGTTCTGTCTTGGTGATTAGTGTTTGTCCCATGTTCTCTCTTGGTGTATAGACAGATGATTAGTATTTGTCCCATGTTCTGTCTTGGTGATTAGTGTTTGTCCCATGTTCTGTCTTGGTGTATAGACAGATGATTAGTATTTGTCCCATGTTCTGTCTTGGTTATTAGTATTTGTCCCATGTTCTGTCTTGGTGTATAGACGGATGATTTAGTGTTTGTCCCATGTTCTGTCTTGGTGATTAGTATTTGTCACATGTTCTGCCTTGGTGTATAGATGGATGATTTAGTATTTGTCCCATGTTCTGTCTTGGTGTATAGATGGATGATTTAGTATTTGTCCCATGTTCTGTCTTGGTGTATAGACAGATGATTAGTATTTGTCCCATGTTCTGTCTTGGTTATTAGTATTTGTCCCATGTTCTGTCTTGGTGTATAGACGGATGATTTAGTGTTTGTCCCATGTTCTGTCTTGGTGATTAGTATTTGTCACATGTTCTGCCTTGGTGTATAGACGGATGACGGTGAGGATGACCTGAAGAAAGGCACCCAGCTCTTAGAGATCTATGCTCTGGAGATCCAGATGTATACGGCCCAGAAGAACAACAAGAAGCTGAAGGCACTGTATGAACAGTCTCTACACATCAAGTCTGCCATCCCTCACCCTCTCATCATGGGAGTCATCAGAGGTAGACACGTCTCTACCTACACCTTAACTATAAAACCACGTCTCTACCTACACCGTAAACTATTAACTATATAAACACCTCTACCTCTACCTACACCTTAACTATGTAACCACGTCTCTACCTACACCTTAACTATGTAACCACGTCTCTACCTACACCTTAACTATATAACCACGTCTCTACCTACACCTTAACTATATAACCACGTCTCTACCTACACCTTAACTATATAACCACGTCTCTACCTACACCTTAACTATATAACCACGTCTCTACCTACACCTTAACTATTAACTATATAACCACGTCTCTACCTACACCTTAACTATTAACTATATATCCATGTCTCTACCTACACCTTAACTATATAACCATATATCCATGTCTCTACCTACACCGTAACTATTAACTATATATCCATGTCTCTACCTACACCTTAACTATATAACCATATATCCACGTCTCTACCTACACCTTAACTATATAACATATATCCACGTCTCTACCTACACCTTAACTATTAACTATATAACCACGTCTCTACCTACACCTTAACTATTAACTATATAACCACGTCTCTACCTACACCTTAACTATTAACTATATATCCACGTCTCTACCTACACCTTAACTATTAACTATATAACCACGTCTCTACCTACACCTTAACTATTAACTATATATCCACGTCTCTACCTACACCTTAACTATTAACTATATAACCACGTCTCTACCTACACCTTAACTATTAACTATATAACCACGTCTCTACCTACACCTTAACTATTAACTATATATCCACGTCTCTACCTACACCTTAACTATTAACTATATATCCACGTCTCTACCTACACCTTAACTATTAACTATATAACCACGTCTCTACCTACACCTTAACTATATAACCACGTCTCTACCTACACCTTAACTATTAACTATATAACCACGTCTCTACCTACACCTTAACTATATAACCACGTCTCTACCTACACCGTAACTATATAAACACGTCTCTACCTACACCTTAACTATATAAACACGTCTCTACCTACACCTTAACTATATAACCACGTCTCTACCTACACCTTAACTATTAACTATATATCCATGTCTCTACCTACACCTTAACTATATATCCATGTCTCTACCTACACCTTAACTATATAACCATATATCCATGTCTCTACCTACACCTTAACTATATAACCATATATCCATGTCTCTACCTACACCTTAACTATTAACTATATAACCACGTCTCTACCTACACATTAACTATATAACCACGTCTCTACCTACACCTTAACTATTAACTATATATCCACGTCTCTACCTACACCTTAACTATTAACTATATAACCACGTCTCTACCTACACCTTAACTATATAACCACGTCTCTATCTACACCTTAACTATATAACTATATAACCACGTCTCTACCTACACCTTAACTATTAACTATATATCTACGTCTCTACCTACACCTTAACTATGTAACCACGTCTCTACCTACACCTTAACTATGTAACCACGTCTCTACCTACACCTTAACTATATAACCACGTCTCTACCTACACCTTAACTATATAACCACGTCTCTACCTACACCTTAACTATATAACCACGTCTCTACCTACACCTTAACTATATAACCACGTCTCTACCTACACCTTAACTATATAACCACGTCTCTACCTACACCTTAACTATATAACCACGTCTCTACCTACACCTTAACTATATAACCACGTCTCTACCTACACCTTAACTATATAACCACGTCTCTACCTACACCTTAACTATATAACCACGTCTCTACCTACACCTTAACTATATAACCACGTCTCTACCTACACCTTAACTATATAACCACGTCTCTACCTACACCTTAACTATATAACCACGTCTCTACCTACACCTTAACTATATAACCACGTCTCTACCTACACCTTAACTATATAACCACGTCTCTACCTACACCTTAACTATATAACCACGTCTCTACCTACACCTTAACTATATAACCACGTCTCTACCTACACCTTAACTATATAACCACGTCTCTACCTACACCTTAACTATATAACCACGTCTCTACCTACACCTTAACTATATAACCACGTCTCTACCTACACCTTAACTATATAACCACGTCTCTACCTACACCTTAACTATATAACCACGTCTCTACCTACACCTTAACTATATAACCACGTCTCTACCTACACCTTAACTATATAACCACGTCTCTACCTACACCTTAACTATATAATCACGTCTCTACCTACACCTTAACTATATATCCACGTCTCTACCTACACCTTAACTATTAACTATATAACCACGTCTCTACCTACACCTTAACTATTAACTATATATCCATGTCTCTACCTACACCTTAACTATTAACTATATATCCACGTCTCTACCTACACCTTAACTATTAACTATATATCCACGTCTCTACCTACACCTTAACTATTAACTATATAACCACGTCTCTACCTACACCTTAACTATATAACCACGTCTCTACCTACACCTTAACTATTAACTATATAACCACGTCTCTACCTACACCTTAACTATATAACCACGTCTCTACCTACACCGTAACTATATAAACACGTCTCTACCTACACCTTAACTATATAAACACGTCTCTACCTACACCTTAACTATATAACCACGTCTCTACCTACACCTTAACTATTAACTATATATCCATGTCTCTACCTACACCTTAACTATATATCCATGTCTCTACCTACACCTTAACTATATAACCATATATCCATGTCTCTACCTACACCTTAACTATATAACCATATATCCATGTCTCTACCTACACCTTAACTATTAACTATATAACCACGTCTCTACCTACACATTAACTATATAACCACGTCTCTACCTACACCTTAACTATTAACTATATATCCACGTCTCTACCTACACCTTAACTATTAACTATATAACCACGTCTCTACCTACACCTTAACTATATAACCACGTCTCTATCTACACCTTAACTATATAACTATATAACCACGTCTCTACCTACACCTTAACTATTAACTATATATCTACGTCTCTACCTACACCTTAACTATATAACCACGTCTCTACCTACACCTTAACTATATAACCACGTCTCTACCTACACCTTAACTATATAACCACGTCTCTACCTACACCTTAACTATATAACCACGTCTCTACCTACACCTTAACTATATAACCACGTCTCTACCTACACCTTAACTATATAACCACGTCTCTACCTACACCTTAACTATATAACCACGTCTCTACCTACACCTTAACTATATAACCACGTCTCTACCTACACCTTAACTATATAACCACGTCTCTACCTACACCTTAACTATATAACCACGTCTCTACCTACACCTTAACTATATAACCACGTCTCTACCTACACCTTAACTATATAACCACGTCTCTACCTACACCTTAACTATATAACCACGTCTCTACCTACACCTTAACTATATAACCACGTCTCTACCTACACCTTAACTATATAACCACGTCTCTACCTACACCTTAACTATATAACCACGTCTCTACCTACACCTTAACTATATAACCACGTCTCTACCTACACCTTAACTATATAACCACGTCTCTACCTACACCTTACTATATAACCACGTCTCTACCTACACCTTAACTATATAACCACGTCTCTACCTACACCTTAACTATATAACCACGTCTCTACCTACACCTTAACTATATAACCACGTCTCTACCTACACCTTAACTATATAACCACGTCTCTACCTACACCTTAACTATATAACCACGTCTCTACCTACACCTTAACTATATAACCACGTCTCTACCTACACCTTAACTATATAACCACGTCTCTACCTACACCTTAACTATATAACCACGTCTCTACCTACACCTTAACTATATAACCACGTCTCTACCTACACCTTAACTATATAACCACGTCTCTACCTACACCTTAACTATATAACCACGTCTCTACCTACACCTTAACTATATAACCACGTCTCTACCTACACCTTAACTATATAATCACGTCTCTACCTACACCTTAACTATATATCCACGTCTCTACCTACACCTTAACTATTAACTATATATCCACGTCTCTACCTACACCGTAACTATTAACTATATAACCACGTCTCTACCTACACCTTAACTATATAACCATATATCCATGTCTCTACCTACACCGTAACTATTAACTATATAACCACGTCTCTACCTACACCTTAACTGTGTTACTCCGAGTGGTGCAGTGGTCTAAGTGGGAGTCCCATAGGGCGGCACACAATTGGCCCAGCGTCGTCCGGGTTAGGGGAGGGTTTGGCCGGGGTAGGGCCGTCATTGTAAAATAATAATTTGTTTTGAACTGACTTGCCTAGTTCAAATAAATAAAAAAAGCTTTATAACCTAGGCACACATTCATTGGCTCTTTGTCAAGGGTTTTTTCATTTTTTCTTGCGTTCCTGCTTCGTTCTCAAAACGCATTGGAGGAGAAGACCCGAGGTCCCTCCCCTCTGACCTAGTCCTCTAATGTATTTTTTTAGGTAGGAGGCATGTACAGACGATCCTTTTTCAGGGCCATGGAGGATTTTCTAGGAAATTATTCCTGACCGTGTTTGGTCTCTTGTTTTTGTTTTCTCAAGAGTGTGGAGGGAAAATGCATTTGCGAGAAGGGGAGTTTGAGAAGGCTCACACAGACTTCTTCGAGGCGTTTAAGAACTACGATGAATCAGGAAGTCCTCGACGGACCACCTGTCTGAAGTACCTGGTGTTGGCCAACATGCTGATGAAGTCTGGAATCAACCCGTTCGACTCACAGGAGGTATGAAAGGTCTCATTTGTGATAAGAGATGAATCTCTCTTAGGGATGGTTTCCCAGACCCAGATTTAAAACGGAGGGCCCTGTCACAATATTATAACCTGCTAATTAAGTAAATGAATTCATATTTTAGTGATGTGTGTGTTGTATTGGTGCATCTTTTCATAAAGTTTGAGTATCTTTACTCAAGCTGACATTTGTTTCTCTTAGGCTAAACCCTATAAAAATGATCCAGACATTCTTGCAATGACAAACTTGGTCAGGTAAGACTGCATCTCATTCACTATTACAATCTAACCTTTCCTTTCCTTTGTCTGTCTACACACTGTTTGTCTACACACTGTTTGTCTGTCTACACACTGTTTGTCTGTCTACACACTGTTTGTCTACACACTGTTTGTCTACACACTGTTTGTCTACACACTGTTTGTCTACACACTGTTTGTTTGTCTACACACTGTTTGTTTGTCTACACACTGTTTGTCTACACACTGTTTGTTTGTCTACACACTGTTTGTCTACACACTGTTTGTCTACACACTGTTTGTCTACACACTGTTTGTCTACACACTGTTTGTTTGTCTACACACTGTTTGTCTACACACTGTTTGTTTGTCTACACACTGTTTGTTTGTCTACACACTGTTTGTTTGTCTACACACTGTTTGTTTGTCTACACACTGTTTGTCTACACACTGTTTGTCTACACACTGTTTGTCTACACACTGTTTGTTTGTCTACACACTGTTTGTTTGTCTACACACTGTTTGTTTGTCTACACACTGTTTGTTTGTCTACACACTGTTTGTTTGTCTACACACTGTTTGTTTGTCTACACACTGTTTGTTTGTCTACACACTGTTTGTTTGTCTACACACTGTTTGTTTGTCTACACACTGTTTGTTTGTCTACACACTGTTTGTTTGTCTACACACTGTTTGTCTACACACTGTTTGTCTACACACTGTTTGTCTACACACTGTTTGTCTACACACTGTTTGTCTACACACTGTTTGTCTACACACTGTTTGTCTACACACTGTTTGTTTGTCTACACACTGTTTGTTTGTCTACACACTGTTTGTCTACACACTGTTTGTCTACACACTGTTTGTCTACACACTGTTTGTCTACACACTGTTTGTCTACACACTGTTTGTTTGTCTACACACTGTTTGTTTACACACTGTTTGTCTACACACTGTTTGTCTACACACTGTTTGTCTACACACTGTTTGTCTACACACTGTTTGTCTACACACTGTTTGTCTACACACTGTTTGTCTACACACTGTTTGTCTACACACTGTTTGTTTGTCTACACACTGTTTGTTTGTCTACACACTGTTTGTCTACACACTGTTTGTCTACACACTGTTTGTTTGTCTACACACTGTTTGTCTACACACTGTTTGTTTGTCTACACACTGTTTGTTTGTCTACACACTGTTTGTTTGTCTACACACTGTTTGTCTACACACTGTTTGTTTGTCTACACACTGTTTGTTTGTCTACACACTGTTTGTCTACACACTGTTTGTCTACACACTGTTTGTCTACACACTGTTTGTTTGTCTACACACTGTTTGTCTACACACTGTTTGTCTACACACTGTTTGTTTGTCTACACACTGTTTGTTTGTCTACACATTGTTTGTCTACACACTGTTTGTCTACACACTTTGTTTGTCTACACACTGTTTGTCTACACACTGTTTGTTTGTCTACACACTGTTTGTCTACACACTGTTTGTCTACACACTGTTTGTCTACACACTGTTTGTCTGTCTACACACTGTTTGTTTGTCTACACACTGTTTGTTTGTCTACACACTGTTTGTTTGTCAACATTATGCTGTATGAACATGGTCTGATTACTGAATGGAAACCAATGTTCTATTTTGCCCCCCCCCACCACTCCCCCTCTAGTTCCTACCAGAACAATGACATCACAGAGTTTGAGAAGATCCTGAAGACCAATCACAGTAACATAATGGATGATCCGTTCATAAGGGAACATATAGAAGGTATGGTCTAGACGTCACTTTCAGACTGATGTATTTGGTTAATGTTACTTCATCACAACAAAAAACAACAACATATTAGTAAGTAGTAACATGTTTATATAAGCAAGTTAAAAATCCTTATGCCTGGGTGGCATGTAAAGTGTTACTGAAAATTCCTTCTATTTAATAATTTATTTCCTTGTCTTTCAGAGTTATTACGAAACATAAGAACACAAGTGCTCGTCAAATTAATTAAGCCTTACACGAGAATACACATACCTTTTATTTCCAAGGTAAGATCACTACAAAGATCTGTCTCTGGCATTTTTGTTGTTGTTGAAAAAGCAAATATTTTCTCTAAATTTGAAGGTCATTATAACATTTTTGTTTCTTTTCAGGAATTGAACATTGATGTCTGCGACGTGGAAAGTCTTCTTGTTCAGTGCATTCTAGACAGGTAAATTGCATGTCGTTACATCATTGTGGCTTAGCGGTCTAAAGCCACTGCATCTCAGTGCTAGAGGCGTCACTACAGACCCTGGTTCGATTCCAGGCTGTATCACATCCGGGCCGTGATTGGGAGTCCCATAGGGTGGCGCACAATTGGCTCAGCGTCGTTAGGGCTTGGCCGGGGTAGGCCGTCAATGTAAATAACAATTTGTTCTTAACTGACTTAAATAAAGGTTAAATAAAACAATAATGCACCATAGTTTTGTGAGTTTACCATCATTGACCTTCTATTGAACTTTTCTTCCTCCTACCTGTCAGCACGATCAACGGCCGCATCGACCAAGTCAACCAACTGTTGGAGCTGGATCACCAGAAGAGGAACGGAGCCCGATACATGGCTTTAGATAAATGGACGAATCAGCTGAATACTCTCAACCAGGCCATCGTCAGCAAACTGGCCTAATCAGAGTAGTCAGTAGTGTAATTGAAAAGTTAACAATTCGATGGTGGGGGTATTTCAACTTGAAGGAACGAATGAACCCAATTCATCTCGGGTTACAGTAGCAGTAGGCTACATTCATTATTGTCATCTGTAGGATTGATGATATTCAAAGCGTCCAATGGCTAATGTACTGTCACTTATTATGTGACTGATCATTTAAGATGGAGATCAGAGGTGCCAGTTGCCAGCTTGTGTTTCATGGCCTTGGGCCAGTTTCCTGGGCACAGATAAATCCTAGTCCTGGATTTAGAAGCATGCTCAATGAGAATGCTTTTTAGGGTTTTAGGTGTTGGACTCTGCGTAATCTGTGTCTGGGAACTCGGACCTTGTGGCCTAAAACCAACCGACTTATATTAGAAAACGATGGCCATTGTACAGATAGAGGATTGTAAAATCCCACTTATGTACATTTCTTATAGGGAAAGGACATGTCTGTTCTCCCACTATATTACCACCTTCCATGAAAATGTGAAAACACCAAATTATTTCTAATATTATTGTTGAGCATGTCAAAATCAGCATGCCCTTTTCTGTAAAATAGCCAGCGCTCTCTATACAGTATTTCATCAATGTAGGTCCATGTTTCATATGGTATGTTGTTTTGACACTGTTGCTGAACAATTTGAGCGTTTCTGTTTTATTAATGAATAATAAACAACAAATTGTACCTTCCTATGGTGTCACTTCTTAAATATTTTTTTAACATATTTTTTTGCATATCACGTGGAGGTAACTCATATTGTGTAAATATCATACATCAGCAACCATCTCTACAAATCATCCCAAAGCATTATTTCCATTCACTTCCAGGTTGGTGATTTGGTTGTCGGCAACAACTACAACAACCCATCTGTGTTGCAGCATGGCCATTGGTGGGGGGTCGCTTGATGACGCGTGTTGAATTCACCAATCAGCGTCGGAGAGTTTATGCCGCTGTTTGGGCGCGCGAGCTTTCAACGGAGCCGCGAGTCGTAACACAGGAAGTTCATTACTATTATTAGCCAGACAGATTGAAAACCTAACTTTAGTTGTTTATGAAATATACGCAGACGTTTTGTTCTGATTAGCAACTGTTAACGAAACTGTACTCTTGTCAGACTAGTACGTTATTAGGTAGCTGTGCCCGTCATGCCAGTCGTTCGATGCTTTGTTTGTTTTCTGGTAAATGGTTGCTATGTTAGCTAGCTAATGTTAGCTAACCAGTCCGATCATTCATTGCCCAGCATCATGTGCATCTGCTGTTTTGTAACGTTTTACATTAGGTTTTTTTTTTTGGTCCTCGCTGACAACATTTATCATCGGATATCCACTTGTACTTCAAATCAAAAGGTAAGGTGATCAGTGACTGTGTTGATCACTCTTCAAACGAACAGTTTATTTTTCTAGCTAACGTTACAGCTAACTAATTGACTAACGTTAGCTAGCTCGGTGTTGTTTTGAGTCGTACCAAAGACATAATGACAATGTTTCTGATACGAGGTGTGTGGTTTGCGTGAGCCCTCCGCCCTCACTGTCAATCAAATACACAGCCACGTCATGAACATCTGCGCTCCCTTGTGCTTTCTCAGGTCTTCTCTCAGTATTAGTACTGATCATCATGTCCATCGACTTTGATAGTGCTGCTCTGCAAACTCAACATGAGGAGGAGGAATACGACCCAGAGGACTATGCCCGAGAGCAAGAGGTACGAAATACTCTGTCATTCTCTCTCTAACACACAGACTGTTTTTTGTTGTTGATAAACTTGCTTGTTGCTAGGGTAGTGGATCAGAAATGTATCATGTGCCTATGAAACAGTGTTGCTATTATGTTGTCTGACAATGGTTTCAGTGTGACCTCAATTCAGTGTTTTTGCAGATAGTAGACATCAGCTCTTGTGTTGCCACTCCGTAAAGGCGGGGATAGTAGTGATATTTATAATTATCGTCCCATTTCAAGGCTTCCTTGTCTAGCTAAGATTATTGAATCCTTGGAGTAGGAAGCAGATTATTCAGTCAACCTTATTTGATCTGTTCTTGATCATGGTGATCTTATTTATCGAAGTGTAGCTGCTACTCCTCTGAAACCTTGGAATGAGTAGGTGTGTCCAAACCTTTGACTGGTACTGTATACAGAGTTTGGACACCTAACTCTTATTCAATTTTTACTACATTGTAGAATAATAGTGAAGTCAAAACTATGAAATGACACATGGAATCATGTAGTAACCAAAAAAGTGTTAAACAAATCTAAATATATTTTCTATTTGAGATTCTTCTAAGTAGCCACCTTTTGCCTTGAAGACAGCATTGCAAGTCACCTGGAATGCGTTTCAATTAACAGATGTGCCTTGTTCATTTTTGGAATTTCTTTCTTTTGCGTTTGAGCCAATCAGTTGTGTTGTGACAAGGTAGGGTTGTTATACAGAAGATAACCCTATTTGGTAAAAGACCAAGTCCATATTATGGCAAGAACAGCTCAAATAAGCGAAGAGAAACAACAGTCCATCATTACTGTAAGACATGGTCAATCTGGAAAATTTCAACAACTTTGAAAGTTTCTTCAAGTGTAGTCGCAAAAACCATCAAGCACTATGATGAAACTGGCTCTCATGAGGACCACCACAGGAAAGGAAGACCCAGAGTTAACTCTGCTGCAGAGGATAAGTTCATTAGAGTTAACTGCATGTCAGGAATTGCAGCCCAAATAAATGTTCCACAGAGTTCAAGTAATTAAAAGTCGACCGATTAATCGGCAGGGCCGAGTTTCAAGTTTTCATAACAATCAGCATTTTTGGGCACCGATTACATTGCACTCCACGAGGATAATTTTACATAATTGTGACATAACATTGAAGGTTGTGCAATGTAACAGCAATATTAGACTTAGGGATGCCTCCCGTTCGATAAAATACAGAACGGTTCCGTATTTCACTGAAAGAATAAACGTTTTGTATTCGAAATGATAGTTTCCGGATTTGACCACATTAATGACCACAGGCTTGTATTTATGTGTGTTTATTATATTATAATTCAGTCTATGATTTGATATTGCAGTCTGACTGAGCGGTGGTAGGCAGCAGCCGGCTCGTAAACATTCATTCAAACAGCACTTTCCTGCGTTTGCCAGCAGCTCTTCGCAATACTTGAAGCACAGTGCTGTTTATGAATTCAAGCCTATCAACTCCCGAGAGTAGGCTGGCAATACTATAGTGCCTATAAGAACATTCAATAGTCAAAGGTATATGAAATACAAATGGTATAGGGAGAAATATTCCTATAATAACTACAACCTAAAACTTCTTAACTGGGAATATTGAAGACTCATGTTAAAAGGAACCACCAACTATTATATGTTCTCATGTTCTGAGCAAGGAACTGAAACGTTAGATTTTTTAGATGGCACATATTGCACTTTTACTTCTCCAACACTGTCTTTGTGTTATTTAAACCAAAAAAAAATCATGTTTCATTATTTACGAGACTAAATAGATTTTATTTATGTATTAGTTTAAATAAAAGTGTTCATTCAGTATTGTTGTTATTGTCATTATTACATATATATATTACACACACACACACACACACACACAGTGGGGCAAAAAAGTATTTAGTCAGCCACCAATTGTGCAAGTTCTCCCACTTAAAAAGATGAGAGAGGCCTGTAATTTTCCTCATAGTTACACTTCAACTATGACAGACAAAATGAAGAAAAAAAATCCAGAAAATCACATTGTAGGATTTATAATGAATGTATTTGCAAATTATGGTGGAAAATAAGTATTTGGTCAATAACAACAAAAGTTTATCTCAATACTTTTGTTATATACCCTTTGTTGACAATGACAGAGGTCAAACGTTTTCTGTAAGTCGGGCAGCTGCAGAACTTTTTTGAGGATCTGAGTGCCCATGCCAAATCTTTTCAGCCTCCTGAGTGTGGAAGAGGTGTTGTCGTGCCCACCTCAGGACTGTATTGGTGTGTGTGTGTGTGTGTCTGTGCTGTGGACCATGATAGATTCTTAGTGATGTGGACACCGAAAAACAGTAGCTATGCCGACGCACTTAATCAGCATATTTAGTAACCACGTTAGTCAGGGCTCATCTGAAGGGATGTTAATAAACGCTTCTTTGGAAAACACAGGCTTTTGCCAAGGTTGAGCATAGACAGTGAAATGTCTAATTTTAAAATGTATTTTTATTTTTTATGATAGACATGTTCTTCAGATTTACTGAAGAGGGCCTGGGTGAGATTTACTGAAGAGGGCCTGGGTGAGATTTACTGAAGAGGGCCTGGGTGAGATTTACTGAAGAGGGCCTGGGTGAGATTTACTGAAGAGGGCCTGGGTGAGATTTACTGAAGAGGGCCTGGGTGAGATTTACTGAAGAGGGCCTGGGTGAGATTTACTGAAGAGGGCCTGGGTGAGATTTACTGAAGAGGGCCTGGGTGAGATTTACTGAAGAGGGCCTGGGTGAGATTTACTGAAGAGGGCCTGGGTCAGATTTACTGATTGTTTTGTACAGTGGGTCAGTGGGAATCTCGAGGAGGGTACAGTGGGAACCTTGAGGGGGGTACAGTGGGAACCTTGAGGAGGGTATCTATACAGTGGGAACCTTGAGGAGGGTAAGCCTTTAGGATGTAGCCTGGCATTTTCTTTGGAGCAGGCGGTTTGTTAGAAATACAATCAGATGTAGGCATGCTCGGTGTGTTACTCACCTCTCAGCCATCTGCTCTGTTCAACCTAAATCTGTTACCTGTGCTGTGCTGAGCTGGGATATTATTGACCCAGGCAGGCAGGTGAAAGGCTGTCAGCCTGTTGTCATAGTGAAGCTAGCTCTGCTCTGTATTTTCTCTATTTTTAAAGTTAAACATCATAATATCTCTGTCTCTCTCACTCTCTCAGTAGAGTGAAGCTGGAGCAGGGTTGTGTTCAACTAGATTTGACTATACCAGACCGCTCACTCTATGGATTATAAAACATTAGAGTTGCATTTTACCAGACTAGATCAAGCATGGCTGGATTATTGAAACCCTGACTGGATTATCATTGGATTAACATTGCGTTTAAAAAAAAAACTGGATTTATTCTACAGAGAACTGACTACATTTTTGCTTGTATGCTGTACGTACAAGAGGCTGTTATGCGCAAAGTCAGTCATGTGAAAAATGTTGGGTCTGCTCCAGTTAACCAGGCTGTATGATGTGTGTGAGAACCAACAATAGAGCCGACTGACTGGGGACACAGGGCTAGCCTAGAACATGTCTGGCCGCATTGCCTTCGAATGTTTCATCGTCACACAAGAATGATCCTCTGTGTGGCGACACCAGACTGGAATCATGTGGCTCGGGAGCTGAAGTTGATGCGTTTCCTCACTTCTGTTGATAACTCCCCGAGTGGGACATTTTTAGTGAGTTCTGCTCTGGTTGGGGGATATGCCTCCTATGATTGAGGACACGGTGGAAAATGTGAGGAACATCCAACAGTCCTTATGGGAAGTAAGTAGCTGTCTCTGCCTTTTCCTGTTCCCTTCACTCAGTCTACTTCAGGCTACAGTCTACTTCAGGCTACAGTCTACTTCAGGCTACAGTCTACTTCAGGCTACAGTCTACTTCAGGCTACAGTCTACTTCAGGCTACAGTCTACTTCAGTCTACTTTAGGCTACTTCAGGCTACAGTCTACTTTAGGCTACTTCAGGCTACAGTCTACTTCAGGCTACAGTCTACTTCAGGCTATAGTCTACTTCAGGCTACAGTCTACTTCAGGCTACAGTCTACCCTATTTCCTTTATAGTAAGTACATTACATTTGAGCATGGCTGGTCAGAAAGGAAGTTAACTAAAGGCAATAGGGTGCATTTTCAGCCTTACTCTTCACTCAGGGCTGTCGCTCTCGGTAGTGTAGAGCGCGTGTATTTATGTTGATGGCTGTCAGGGAAACCTGTCGTGGGAGTCTGTTCGCCTGGGTGTGACGCCCTACTTAGTGAAGAGTTGCTGTTGGACATTAGGTGAGGAGGAGCTAAGCTTTCCCTCAGCGCTGGCTTGTTTTCCTCAGCGCTGGCTTGTTTTGTCCCTCAACGCTGGCTTGTTTTGTCCATCAACGCTGGCTTGTTTTGTCCCTCAGCGCTGGCTTGTTGTCCCTCAGCGCTGGCTTGTTTTGTCCCTCAGCGCTGGCTTGTTGTCCCTCAGCGCTGGCTTGTTTGTCCTCAGCGCTGGCTTGTTTGTCCCTCAGCGCTGGCTTGTTGTCCCTCAGCGCTGGCTTGGTTTGTCCCTCAGCGCTGGCTTGGTTTGTCCCTCAACGCTGGCTTGTTTGTCCCTCAACGCTGGCTTGTTTGTCCCTCAGCGCTGGCTTGTTGTCCCTCAGCGCTGGCTTGGTTTCCCTCAGCGCTTGCTTGGTTTGTCCCTCAACGCTGGCTTGTTTGTCCCTCAACGCTGGCTTGTTTTGTCCCTCAACGCTGGCTTGTTTTGTCCCTCAACGCTGGCTTGTTTTGTCCCTCAACGCATGGCTTGTTTTGTCCCTCAGCGCTGGCTTGTTTTGTCCCTCAACGCTGGCTTGTTTTGTCCCTCAACGCTGGCTTGTTTGGTCCCTCAACGCTGGCTTGTTTGGTCCCTCAACGCTGGCTTGTTTGGTCCCTCAACGCTGGCTTGTTTGGTCCCTCAACGCTGGCTTGTTTGGTCCCTCAACGCTGGCTTGTTTGGTCCCTCAACGCTGGCTTGTTTGGTCCCTCAACGCTGGCTTGTTTGGTCCCTCAACGCTGGCTTGTTTGGTCCCTCAATGCTGGCTTGTTTGGTCCCTCAACGCTGGCTTGTTTGGTCCCTCAACGCTGGCTTGTTTGGTCCCTCAACGCTGGCTTGTTTGGTCCCTCAACGCTTGGCTTGTTTGGTCCCTCAGCTCTGGCTTGTTTGGTCCCTCAGCTCTGGCTTGTTTGGTCCCTCAGCGCTGGCTTGTTTGGTCCCTCAGCGCTGGCTTGTTTGGTCCCTCAGCGCTGGCTTGTTTGGTCCCTCAGCGCTGGCTTGTTTGGTCCCTCAGCGCTGGCTTGTTTGGTCCCTCAGCGCTGGCTTGTTTGGTCCCTCAGCGCTGGCTTGTTTGGTCCCTCAGCGCTGGCTTGTTTGGTCCCTCAGCGCTGGCTTGTTTGGTCCCTCAGCGCTGGCTTGTTTGGTCCCTCAGCGCTGGCTTGTTTGGTCCCTCAGCGCTGGCTTGTTTGGTCCCTCAACGCTGGCTTGTTTGGTCCCTCAGCGCTGGCTTGTTTGGTCCCTCAGCGCTGGCTTGTTTGGTCCCTCAGCGCGGGCTTGTTTGGTCCCTCAGCGCTGGCTTGTTTGGTCCCTCAGCGCTGGCTTGTTTGGTCCCTCAACGCTGGCTTGTTTGGTCCCTCAACGCTGGAGGTTATTTGCTTCATGCAGTTTGTGTCAAATCAGAAATGACTACAGTGAAAATGGAAAAATGATTTTCACATGTTGGATTTTGGAGGAAAGATGCACTTTAAAAATTGGTATTTGTTTGTTTAGAAATAAATACCTATCTTTTAAGCAGTCCGGTGAACATTCTCCAGTTTTTCTATAACTCCTGGCTGAGGGAATTCGTTGAACTGTTTGAGCGGTTGCCCCCACTGTTTTCCTAGACTGTGTCAATGTGTAACTCCGTAACCAAGGTAACTACCACACAGTGAGTCCACTTGTTGTGTTTCTTCTTCTCTAGCTCCACAAGCTGCTCACTGACCTGCCCGATGACATGCTGGAGGACAGCAGAGACTCCTCCTCTCCTGAGCTGGACTGCTCTGCCTGCAGCAACCCAGACACACAGAACAGGTAAGGTTATTTATTTTTCAGCCAGAGACGGAGATGAAATAGAGAGGGAGAATAGTAGTTGCAGCAGAGGGAGAATAGTAGTTGCAGCAGAGGGAGAATAGTAGTTGCTGCAGCCGAGGGGGAAGTGTGGTCTGGCTTTGTACTCACACACATGGTGTAGTATATGTGCACCAGCCTGTGGCATTGCCCGCTAGGTGGCATTGCCCAGTAGGCCACACGTTTGAATGTTGGCACATTTAGGCTAATAGCCATCATGGGATAATGCAGAACACAAATTATTCACAAGTTATTCAAATGTTCTGTCCTTCTCAAACAATAAATAGTTTAATCAGATGAGTTGTACGTTTGTATTGATCATCATTCCATACACCTTTTTAGTAGGACTAGTAGGACTTATTTTTATTTTTGTGTTGATTTCTCAGATCACAACAGCCTACGTGGAATCACCAACAAACTGAATGGGCCGATCACCAAACACCTGCCTCACGTGAAGAAGTAAGCATTTCAACAAACAATACTTTCCTTGTCAGTGATGAATGTGTGTCATGGGTTCATATCGAGGTCTTGTGTAAAGTGTAATATCCAGGGACGTGTTATTTCCAACATATTTTCAAGGGAAACCAATATTGTCCTTTGCAGAACTATGAGAAGGACTATGACCACGGCTCCTACCATGAAGAGTACCCCTACGAGGAGGCTGCTGTCGTTGGGCAGATCAACGGCCATGCCAACCATGCCAGTCACCCCCAGGCCTGGGACCAGCAAGGACTGACTGAGTACCAGCATGTACGTCATGTTTTAAAAAAAAAACTTGAAATGCCCTAATAAATCACCAAGACGAATCCTGAACTAAAAAGATGTTTCGAGGGATGTTCATCTCCTTTGGAAATGTTTCTTAGGCTTAATCTGTGTCTGGGAAACCAGCCCCAATGTTTTAAATTATAAGCCAGAGACATATCTATTCTCTTCAAATGCAGGAAGAGCAGCACTATGGCCATGGTGAGGGTTGCACATACACCAGCGTAGGTACTGAGCAGTCTGCAGCAGCCGGCCCTGATTTCTCCACGGAGGAAGGGGTGTATGGAGATGAGCTGTACCCACGTGGGGCTGTTCTCCCTGGGGTGGAGTACCAGAGAGTAGTGGGGGGCCATAGGGACGAGCAGAACTACGCTGGTGAGGATCAGAACAGCAGGAAACATGTCCAAGTGAGTGGGGTCATACTTTTTAAAAAAAAATTTTTTTTTTTTTTACTTCAACAAGATTTTAAAACTTTTATAATGTTTATTATTTTCCAATAGAAAATTAAATAAAAAGACAGCAATACTAACAATGACATTCATTGTACTGTTGAATGGGATGGCCAATTTAGAGGACAAAACAAAACTTAACTCACAGATACACAGAATAAAACACAATCCTATTAGGTGGTACATGTATAAGAAGACAGCATATAGTCATTACAAGCAGAGTAGCAGCATTACAGCACAGAGTAGCAGCAGATGGTCAACCCAGTTATGAAGCGGGACTAGACCATTTATCCAGTATCGGCTGCCATATTTTGTAAAACATTGGACTTCTATTGGAACTATTCAACAAGATTTTGACGAGTCGATTTATTTTATATTTAAAAATAATAAATCATGTTTTTAAGGACAGTAATGTGACTGCATGAAATGTGGCATTTAACAAAATTAGAATCATGTTACCAGTATTAATGCATTGAAATGCGTCTCTGGGCTGATCAAATTGATTTATTGTCTCACTGTTGTTCTGTTGTCTTCCTGTAGAAGTTTGACAGTGTGGGATCAGGAGACCGTTATAAGGCCAACTACAACCCCTACCAGCCTGCCATTCAGCCCAAGATGTTCAACTCCGAGGTCCCCCACCAGCAGCTTGACGACCACTATGACCAGCTGCAGAGAGACTTCCTGGACTCGGCACAGAGTAAGTCTTTTCACATTGTCTTGGTTGGATATTCATGATCTTTGACAAAGTTGGCCAAAGAATTACATGACATTTCTTTTCTTTCTTTTTTTCAGATATTTTACTAGGATGTATGGAAAATTTGACCTGTTCTGTTGTTGTTTATTGATAAGATAGGAGATTAATTGTTGTTGCGTGTGTCCCAGGTACTGCAGACACTCAGCAGCTAGCCCAGCTCCAGATCCTCAACAAGGCCCAGCTGAGACAGATCGAAGACCTGGAGCAGAAACTGGAGGATTCAAGACGCAATATGAGATACTTGGAGCATCAGTTTGCCATTGTGAGAGGTGTGTGGACACTGAAACCAGATGCTAGCATGCTACCTAGTTAGCTCAGTCTACTGACCCACTTCATGAATTGTCACGAGCGTGTGTAGTGGAAGTGAAAACTCACCCGTAACATGTTTTCCTTAGATCTGAATCCTACTAGACAACCGACGCTCAACGGAGTCTCTTGCTCTGTTGGCTAAGAGGGGATGGCTTTGTGCGGTGTGTTTTGTTGTGGAAAGTTGTGAGCTCCAGGCCGTCTCATGGCAGAACTGAATGCACTCTGTCACACCTGAATACCTAGATGTTTCTCTCTCCTGCCAGATGAGAAGGAGGGTCTGGCTGTGAGTCTGAAGGAGTCCTGCAGAGTGATGGAGGAGGCCAAGGAGAGAGAGGTGCTGCTGCAGACTAGCGTTACGTCTCTGGAGCTGCAGGTTCAGGCTCTTACTGACCGAGATCATGAGGTACGGTTGATGTCTGTTGATGTTACCATGACGATAATGTATTTTGGGTTGCATTTACACCTGGGTTGCATTTACACCTGGGTTGTTGATGGGAGACCTGTATTCAATTTCTAGTCAGTTGGATTAGAAAGTTGTATCGAGGGCTGTGGCTGTCATGACATTTTGTCAGCCGGTTATTGTCCTGGTATCGCGGTAATTGACCCTTAATTAACAAACACATTTAGCATCTACAGGCCTCCACACACAGCCTACAAGCCACTGACATTTACATTTGAAAAAGTCTAATAAATCCATGTAATATAGTCTACACCACCACCATAAATCGTTTTATTAATTTTAGGCAAAGTCAAAAGAAACATGATATGAATAAACATTTATTTTATTTCTTAAGAACCTAATGAGTCGGCCTACCGTATTTATTTACATTTGAGTCATTTAGCACACTCTCTTATCCAGAGTCAGTTACAGTAGTGAGTCATTTAGCAGACTCTCTTATCCAGTGTCACTTACAGTAGTGAGTCATTTAGCAGACTCTCTTATCCAGAGCCCCTTACAGTATTGAGTCATTTAGCAGACTCTCTTATCCAGAGTCACTAACAGTAGTGAGTCATTTAGCAGACTCTCTTATCCAGCGCCACTTACAGTAGTGAGTCATTTAGCAGACTCTCTTATCCAGAGTCAGTTACAGTAGTGAGTCATTTAGCACACTCTCTTATCCAGCGCCACTTACAGTAGTGAGTCATTTAGCAGACTCTCTTATCCAGTGTCACTTACAGTAGTGAGTCATTTAGCACACTCTCTTATCCAGAGTCAGTTACAGTAGTGAGTCATTTAGCAGACTCTCTTATCCAGTGTCACTTACAGTAGTGAGTCATTTAGCAGACTCTCTTATCCAGAGCCCCTTACAGTATTGAGTCATTTAGCAGACTCTCTTATCCAGAGTCACTAACAGTAGTGAGTCATTTAGCAGACTCTCTTATCCAGAGTCACTAACAGTAGTGAGTCATTTAGCAGAATCTCTTACAGTAGTGAGTCATTTAGCAGACTCTTATCCAGAGCTCCACTTACAGTAGTGAGTCATTTAGCAGACTCCTATCCATAGCCACTTACAGTAGAGACACCCTCCTGTAGGTTTTGACTCCGAACCTACAGGAGGGTAGCTCTCCGGGTACAGGGTTGGAGAGCCCTGTTATAGACACTATGGTTGCCCCCCAAGATTCACAATGGGGAGTGTGCAGTGCACGCTATGGGAGAGGTGGTGAGAATAAGCCTGCGGGAATACAAGTGTGTGTGTGTGCGTCTCTGTGTGTGTGTGTCTGTGTCTCTGTGTGTGTGTGTGTCTGTGTCTCTGTGTGTGTGTGTGTGTGTCTGTGTGTGTGTGTGTGTGTGTGTGTGTGTCTGTGTCTCTGTGTGTGTGTGTGTCTGTGTCTCTGTGTGTGTGTGTGTCTGTGTGTGTGTGTGTGTCTGTGTCTCTGTGTGTGTCTGTGTCTGTGTCTCTGTGTGTGTGTCTGTGTCTGTGTCTCTGTGTGTGTGTGTCTGTGTGTGTGTGTGTCTGTCTGTGTCTCTGTGTGTGTCTGTGTGTGTGTGTGTGTGTGTGTGTGTGTGTGTGTCTGTGTGTGTGTCTGTGTCTCTGTGTGTGTGTGTCTGTGTCTCTGTGTGTGTGTGTGTGTGTGTGTGTGTGTGTGTGTGTGTGTGTGTGTCTGTGTGTGTGTGTCTGTGTGTGTGTGTGTGTGTGTGTGTCTCTGTGTGTGTGTGTGTGTGTGTGTGTCTCTCTGTGTGTGTGTGTGTGTCTCTGTGTGTGTGTCTGTCTGTGTGTGTGTGTGTGTGTGTGTGTCTCTGTGTGTGTGTGTCTGTGTGTGTGTGTGTCTCTGTGTGTGTGTCTCTGTGTGTGTGTGTGTGTGTGTGTGTGTGTGTCTCTGTGTGTGTCTGTGTCTCTGTGTGTGTGTGTGTCTCTGTGTGTGTCTGTGTCTCTGTGTGTGTCTGTGTCTCTGTGTGTGTGTCTCTGTGTGTGTGTGTGTCTGTGTCTCTGTGTCTCTGTGTGTGTGTGTGTGTGTGTGTCTGTGTCTCTGTGTGTGTGTATCTCCCTCCAGAACACCAAGAAGCAGCGTGTGGCGGAGGCAGCGGTGGACAGCATGCAGCAGCAGATGACAGAACTGTGTCGGTCAGACAGTCTGTCGAGACTCCGAGAGCAACACGACAGAGACCTAACAGTGGTCAGAGAGCAGCACGACGCCAAGCTGCTGGTGTTACAGCAGAGACTGGACACCTGCGATCAGGCCCTGGAAGAACAGGTCAGGGCCCAGTGGAATTGATGTTGACCTCCATATTAACCAGTAAACATGATCACTTAGCGTTTGTTCTTTGGTATCACACTTGATTATCTTGATTATTTGGATTATCTTGAGCTAATGAGACATTGTAAGAGGTTCATACATGCTTATGACAATGTAATGAATCAATTATAACCGAAGGCTTTAAAATAATCCGTGGTGAAATTTGCTGTATTGGTCCTGGGTAATCTCGGGTCACGATAGACTGTGAACCTAAGAGTTGTCACATTGCTGTCGGTGAATCCCGGACTAACCACTTCAGTGGCTGTGGTATCATCCAGGCGGAGGTGGTCCAGGGTCTGCGTGATCAGGTGAGGCAGCAGGACAGACGGAGAGAGGAGGAGCAGGTGGAGAGAGCAGGAGTCATCAACACTCTCACACAGCGCCTACAGGAGAGCCAGCAGCAGTGTGCCAAACTGCTACAGACTGGTGTGTGTCCGGGTCTGTGTCCGTCTGTGTCACCACCTTGGGAAATGCTTGTTGATGTCCACAACTTGTTTGTCGACGCCCCCTCTGTCCTCCACCTGTTTGTCGAAGCCCCCTCTGTCCACCACCTGTTTGTCGACGCCCCTCTGTCCTCCACCACCTGTTTGTCCTCCACCTGTTTGTCGACGCCCCCTCTGTCCACCACTCTTTTGTCGATGCCCCCTCTGTCAATCACCTGTTTGTCCTTTAGGTTCAGTCCAGGAGATGGGCCAGCTGCAAATGAAACTACAACAGACTCAGTCAGCCAAGACCATGAGTGACAACATGAACAAAGCCTTGCAGGTATTCCCGTGGTTTGTATCCAGAAATGTAGAAATTTGAAAAAATGTTTATCACGCAAACACTTTACTTTTTATTTCTGCTTCACTTGTTGAGTTAAAATGTAACTAAATATTGTAAACATATCATGTAAAACCGCTCTCCTTGGTTTCTACAGCAGATCAATCTTTAATAATACCTGTTATAAGCATTCATGAGACTTTATAATGCCTTCTTTAGTGGTTATAACACGTCTGTCACCTCTTGGTTTCTACAGGATCTGACTGTGCAGATCAACCTTTAATAATACCTGTTATAAGCATTCATGAGACTTTATAATGCCTTCTTTAGTGGTTATAACACGTCTGTCACCTCTTGGTTTCTACAGCAGATCAACCTTTAATAATACCTGTTATAAGCATTCATGAGACTTTATAATGCCTTCTTTAGTGGTTATAACACGTCTGTCACCTCTTGGTTTCTACAGCAGATCAACCTTTAATAATACCTGTTATAAGCATTCATGAGACTTTATAATGCCTTCTTTAGTGGTTATAACACGTCTGTCACCTCTTGGTTTCTACAGGATCTGACTGTGCAGATCAACCTTTTACTACCTGTTTATATATAAGGCTTTATTTCTAATGCCTTATTATAGCAGTTATAATATGTTATGTTCCATTTTTTTTTTCTCCATCTCAGGAGGAGTTGTCTGAGCTGAAGGAGCAGATCTGTCTGTATGAGTCTGTTGTGAAACATGGAGTCCTCTCTGTTGAGGTGACCGGAGGAGATATCTGGGAGAACCAGCTGTCTGACTCCTATGTAGACCTGGGGATCAAGAAGACTCGCTGTGAGAACGGACGAATTCACAGGTACGCAATGTAACACTTGACTGTTGGTGCCCTTAGACATAAACTTCATGTTTCTATTTGGTTTCAGTTTCAGGGTTGAGGTCAATTCCATTTCATTTCAGTCAAATTCAGGAAGTTTAAATAAATTAATGTTAAAATATCAGTTTATTTTTCTGGAATTGAAAAAGAATTGAGGCCCCAACCCTGTTCAGTTTAATCAGCTCCAGACCGCCAGTCTTATCTATTAAGATACTTTATCAGGTGTATTGTTAGTGGTCCAGCATGGCTCAGTTGGTAATGGTGCTTGTAACGCCAGGGTCGTTGGTTCAAATCCCGCAAGCACCACACACATAATACAAACTTCTGCACGGTCTGTATATTGATTTGGATTAAAAGGCCTTCTGTCCCGAAGCACTCCTCTGTTGGGAGTGTCTGAGCCCAACCCAAAGCTGCCCAGAGAGAAGGAGGACTTGGCTGTGAAGGAGCTCCGAGCAGAGTTACAGCGCTGTCTGGCCAGTCTGAAGGGAAAGAGGCAGAGGATCAGTCAGCTGCAGGACCATCTACGGGACTCACAGGGACAGGTTAGTGATGGGATTTTATTTTTTCCTGAGGATTTTCAGGTCGCCCTTGCAAAAGAGGTTTCTAAACTCAAGGCTCTTTCCTGGTTAAATAAACATGAAATAAAGATAATTCCCTCTTCTTCGGATTCATCCTCGAGTGTATAATTAAAACCCACATACCCCCATAATCAAAGTTCATATGTCTGGATCCCATCCTTGCAGGTGAACGAGCTTCAGACCCAGCTTCAGACCCAGCTACAGTCCCAGCTAGACCAGGAACAGACCAGAGACACAGCAGAAACCAGACCAATGGACCCACATCCAGATGTAGCTTCCCAGAAAGAGCTGTCCAGACTGCAGGAGGACAGGCAGCTCCTACAAGAACGCCTCGAGGTTATTCCTCATTTGATAAAGATTCTAGAAGGCTTTTCACACTATTGAGCTGCACCAAGCTGAGCTCAACCAATCTGTGACAAGCCCATCAAGTGTAGTTCTGGTTTGACACGGTAGTGTGAAGATGGTATCTCTGTTTGAACTGAAGTCTCATGACAACTCCGTTGGTAGAGCACGGTGCTTTTGCTACGCCGGGATATAATAAATGTATCACTAGTCACGTTAAATAACGCCACTTCATGTAATGTTTACATAACCTACACTAATCTCATACAGTGGGGAGAACAACTATTATATAATATATAACAACTAACAACTAATTACTTAAAAATCATACAATGTGATTTTTCTGGATTTTTGTTTTGGATTCGGTCTCTCACATTTGAAGTGTACCTATGATAAAAATTACAGACCTCTACATGCTTTGTAAGTAGGAAAACCTGCAAAATCGGCAGTGTATCAAATACTTTTTCTCCCCACTGTATATATATACTGTACTCTATACCATCTACTGCATCTTTCCTATGCTGTTCTGTACCATCACTCATTCATATATTTATATGTACATATTCTTATTCATTCCTTTACACTTGTGTGTATAAGGTAGTTGTTGTGAAATTGTTAGGTTAGATTACTCGTTGGTTATTACTGCGCTGTCGGAACTAGAAGCACAAGCATTTCGCTACACTCGCGTTAACATCTGCTAACCATGTGTATGTGACCAATAAAATGTGATTTGATTTAGTGGGTTCGATTCCCGGGACCAGCCATATGTATTAAAAAATAATGTATGTATTTGAGTTCCTTTGCTTTGGATAAGTGTATTCTAAATGGCGTTATTATTATGATTTATCAACAGCTTTTTCCAGCACCCACCTCGGTGTTACATTCTCATATTTGTTTCTCTGTCGGTCCTCATCCCAGACGCTGGAGAAGAAGAACGTGGAGCTGAGGCAGAGGGAGGAGAAAGTGAAGGGGGCTAACTCAGAGCTGTGTACCAAGATGAGAGAGATGATTCAGGAACTGGACCAGGAGAAGCAGGAGGCTGCTCAGAGGTTAGTCTGGGGTGTTGCGGTTGGCAGATATGTGAATGTCTGTGTCCTGGCATCCCTAGAGAGAGAATAGTTGTATCTCTGTATAGCTGGTGTGCTGTATAACACAGATAATTTCCTAATGGATACTAGTCATCATATGGGAAAATGAGCGACTGTGCAGGTGTGTAATGACTCATTGAACTATTACTATGTGTGTGTGTGTGTCTCTCTGTGTGTGTCTCTCTGTGTGTGTCTCTCTGTGTGTGTCTCTCTGTGTGTGTCTCTCTGTGTGTGTGTGTGTCTGTGTGTGTGTCTGTGTGTGTCTCTGTGTGTGTCTGTGTGTGTCTGTGTGTGTGTGTGTGTGTGTGTGTGTGTGTGTGTGTCTGTGTGTGTCTCTCTGTGTGTGTGTCTGTGTGTGTCTCTGTGTGTGTCTGTGTGTGTGTGTGTCTGTGTGTGTGTGTGTGTGTGTGTGTGTGTGTGTGTGTGTGTGTGTCTGTGTGTGTCTGTGTGTGTCTGTGTGTGTCTGTGTCTGTGTGTGTCTGTGTGTGTGTCTCTGTGTGTGTCTCTGTGTGTGTCTCTGTGTGTGTGTGTGTCTCTGTGTGTGTCTGTGTGTGTGTGTGTCTGTGTGTGTCTCTGTGTGTGTGTGTCTCTCTGTGTGTGTGTGTGTGTGTCTCTGTGTGTGTGTGTGTGTGTGTGTCTCTGTGTGTGTGTCTCTGTGTGTGTGGTCCAGGTATGAGCGAACCCAGCAGCAGTTCAGAGATGACGTAGTGAACCGTGTCCGTTCAGAACTCACCCTGGAACACACCGCTCAGATTGATGACATCACGGCACACCACCAGCTGCAGATACAACAGCTACAGTAAGGGCTCCTGTGTGTGGCAACGGCTTGGCCCTGGGGTCAATTCCCGCAGTGATCGCATATTACTTATAGGAGCAATTGAGGTTAAGTGCCTCGCTCAAAGGCATATCGACAGATTTCTGACCTAGTCAGCTTGGGGATTCGAACACCAGCGACCTTTTCGCTCTTAATCACTAGGCTACCTGTCGCCTGTAAGTTGCCACCTGTAAGTCGCCACCTGCCACCTGTAAGTCTCTACCTGCCACCTGTAAGTCTCTACCTGTAAGTCTCTACCTGCCGCCTGTAAGTCTCTACCTGCCGCCTGTAAGTCTCTACCTGTAAGTCTCTACCTGCCACCTGTAAGTCTCTACCTGTAAGTCTCTACCTGCCATCTGTAAGTCTCTACCTGCCGCCTGTAAGTCTCTACCTGTAAGTCTCTACCTGCCACCTGTAAGTCTCTACCTGCCACCTGTAAGTCTACCTGTAAGTCTCTACCTGCCACCTGTAAGTGTCTACCTGTAAGTCTCTACCTGCCACCTGTAAGTCTCTACCTGTAAGTCTCTACCTGCCACCTGTAAGTCTCTACCTGTAAGTCTCTACCTGCCACCTGTAAGTCTCTACCTGTAAGTCTCTACCTGCCATCTGTAAGTCTCTACCTGCCGCCTGTAAGTCTCTACCTGTAAGTCTCTACCTGCCACCTGTAAGTCTCTACCTGCCGCCTGTAAGTCTACCTGTAAGTCTCTACCTGCCACCTGTAAGTCTCTACCTGTAAGTCTCTACCTGCCGCCTGTAAGTCTCTACCTGTAAGTCTCTACCTGTAAGTCTCTACCTGCCATCTGTAAGTCTCTACCTGCCACCTGTAAGTCTCTACCTGTACGTCTCTACCTGCCGCCTGTAAGTCTCTACCTGCCGCCTGTAAGTCTCTACCTGTAAGTCTCTACCTGCCATCTGTAAGTCTCTACCTGTAAGTCTCTACCTGCCATCTGTAAGTCTCTACCTGTAAGTCTCTACCTGTAAGTCTCTACCTGTAAGTCTCTACCTGCCGCCTGTAAGTCTCTACCTGTAAGTCTCTACCTGCCGCCTGTAAGTCTCTACCTGTAAGTCTCTACCTGCCATCTGTAAGTCTCTACCTGCCACCTGTAAGTCTCTACCTGTAAGTCTCTACCTGCCACCTGTAAGTCTCTACCTGCCACCTGTAAGTCTCTACCTGTAAGTCTCTACCTGCCACCTGTAAGTCTCTACCTGTAAGTCTCTACCTGCCGCCTGTAAGTCTCTACCTGCCGCCTGTAAGTCTCTACCTGTAAGTCTCTACCTGCCATCTGTAAGTCTCTACCTGTAAGTCTCTACCTGCCGCCTGTAAGTCTCTACCTGCCGCCTGTAAAGTCTCTACCTGTAAGTCTCTACCTGCCACCTGTAAGTCTCTACCTGTAAGTCTCTACCTGCCATCTGTAAGTCTCTACCTGTAAGTCTCTACCTGTAAGTCTCTACCTGTAAGTCTCTACCTGTAAGTCTCTACCTGCCGCCTGTAAGTCTCTACCTGTAAGTCTCTACCTGCCATCTGTAAGTCTCTACCTGCCACCTGTAAGTCTCTACCTGTAAGTCTCTACCTGCCACCTGTAAGTCTCTACCTGTAATTCTCTACCTGCCGCCTGTAAGTCTCTACCTGCCGCCTGTAAGTCTCTACCTGTAAGTCTCTACCTGCCACCTGTAAGTCTCTACCTGTAAGTCTCTACCTGCCGCCTGTAAGTCTCTACCTGCCACCTGCATGTAAGTCGCTTCGAGTAAAAGTGTCTGCTGGTCAGCATATAAACCATACTCTGCTATCTCAGTCGGGAACAGTTTTTTTAAGAGGTCTCCTGTATAACCTCACCCACAATGATAATCCTTTCTTCTCTGGATAGAGCCAAGCTGTGTGAGGTGAATGGAGAGATGGTGGCAGTGCAGGAGTGCTACATCTCACTCTGCAAGGACAAAGACCGGCTGGAGGAAAACCTGCAGGGAAGAATGGAGGAGGAAAAGAAGAAGAGGGACAATGAGGTATATAGTCTAGTACACACACACACACACATTTTATGAAGATGCTATATGAACAATAGCCTGGTCCCAGATCTGTTTGTGTTGTCATATATTTGCTTGTTGTCATGTGGATTTCGCTATAGAGCACAAACAGGTCTGGAAACGGGCTCGGAACGCTGGTGCAGAGAATGACTTTTTATTTATTTAGAAATGTTCATAATTATTTTCTATATAAGACAACAGATAAGAAGTCTCCACACTGAACAAGATATTTATCACGTATTCGTGTTATTTTACAGTGTGAATTAGTTGTTTTGGGTGAATTTATTTTCTTCCTTTTCAAAATCGCTCAGCTGAAATGCCCAGTTAGTGATATCTAAAGTTTTTTTTTTTAACCTTTTACTTAACTAGGCAAGTCAGTTAAGAACAAATTCTTATTTTCAGTGACGGCCTAGGAACAGTGGGTTAACTGACTGTCTGTTCAGGGGCAGAATGACAGATTTGTACCTTGTCAGCTCGGGGATATCAACTTGCAACCGTTTCGGTTACAAGTCCAACGCTCTAACCACTAGGCTACCTGCCTCCTCTACACTCTAACCACTAGGCTACCTGCCACCTCTACACTCTAACCACTAGGCTACCTGCCACCTCTACACTCTAACCACTAGGCTACCTGCCTCCTCTACACTCTAACCACTAGGCTACCTGCCTCCTCTACACTCTAACCACTAGGCTACCTGCCTCCTCTACACTCTAACCACTAGGCTACCTGCCTCCTCTAACCACTAGGCTACCTGCCTCCTCTACACTCTAACCACTAGGCTACCTGCCACCTCTACACTCTAACCACTAGGCTACCTGCCACCTCTACACTCTAACCACTAGGCTACCTGCCACCTCTACACTCTAACCACTAGGCTACCTGCCACCTCTACACTCTAACCACTAGGCTACCTGCCACCTCTACACTCTAACCACTAGGCTACCTGCCTCCTCTACACTCTAACCACTAGGCTACCTGCCACCTCTACACTCTAACCACTAGGCTACCTGCCTCATCCACACTCTAACCACTAGGCTACCTGCCACCTCTACACTCTAACCACTAGGCTACCCGCCACCTCTACACTCTAGCCACTAGGCTACCTGCCTCCTCTACACTCTAACCACTAGGCTACCTGCCATCTCTACCTGCCACCTCTACACTCTAACCACTAGGCTACCTGCCACCTCTACACTCTAACCACTAGGCTACCTGCCACCTCTACCCACCTCTACACTCTAACCACTAGGCTACCTGCCACCTCTACACTCTAACCACTAGGCTACCTGCCTCCTCTACACTCTAACCACTAGGCTACCTGCCACCTCTACCTGCCACCTCTAACCAACCACTAGGCTACCTGCCACCTCTACACTCTAACCACTAGGCTACCTGCCTCCTCTACACTCTAACCACTAGGCTACCTGCCACCTCTACCCGCCACCTCTACACTCTAACCACCAGGCTACCTGCCACCTCTACACTCTAACCACTAGGCTACCTGCCACCTCTACACTCTAACCACTAGGCTACCTGCCACCTCTACACTCTAACCACTAGGCTACCTGCCACCTCTACACTCTAACCACTAGGCTACCTGCCACCTCTACACTCTAACCACTAGGCTACCTGCCTCCTCTACACTCTAACCACTAGGCTACCTGCCACCTCTACACTCTAACCACTAGGCTACCTGCCTCATCTACACTCTAACCACTAGGCTACCTGCCACCTCTACACTCTAACCACTAGGCTACCCGCCACCTCTACACTCTAACCACTAGGCTACCTGCCTCCTCTACACTCTAACCACTAGGCTACCTGCCATCTCTACCTGCCACCTCTACACTCTAACCACTAGGCTACCTGCCACCTCTACACTCTAACCACTAGGCTACCTGCCACCTCTACCTGCCACCTCTACACTCTAACCACTAGGCTACCTGCCACCTCTACACTCTAACCACTAGGCTACCTGCCTCCTCTACACTCTAACCACTAGGCTACCTGCCACCTCTACCTGCCACCTCTACACTCTAACCACTAGGCTACCTGCCACCTCTACACTCTAACCACTAGGCTACCTGCCACCTCTACCCGCCACCTCTACACTCTAACCACCAGGCTACCTGCCACCTCTACACTCTAACCACTAGGCTACCTGCCACCTCTACACTCTAACCACTAGGCTACCTGCCACCTCTACACTCTAACCACTAGGCTACCTGCCACCTCTACACTCTAACCACTAGGCTACCTGCCTCCTCTACACTCTAACCACTAGGCTACCTGCCACCTCTACCTGCCGCCCCGTTTTGGACGCGTTAAAGTGGAAAGTCTGATTTTCGGGACCTTTTTCATTACAAATGAAGGCATCTAATGTCCTTAAAGAAGGGGGGGGCCGACTCATCTGTGGAGACTGACATACAGGGGGACCAATATATTATTTTTCGGGGGTGGGTTTTCACGCGGGATGCACTAAAGTTGTCACCAATGATGAGGGTGTGTGGGTGGTTCTGATCTGAATGCCACCAATGATGAGGGTGGGGGTGGGTGGGATCTGAATGCCACCAATGATGAGGGTGGGGGGTGGGTGGGTCTGATCTGAATGCCACCAATGATGAGGGGGGGGGGATGGGTGGGTCTGATCTGAATGCCACCAATGATGAGGGTGGGTGGGGGGGTGAGTCTGATCTGAATGCCACCAATGATGAGGGTGGGGGGTGGGTCTGATCTGAATGCCACCAATGATGAGGGTGGGGGGTGGGTGCCACCAATGATGAGGGTGGGGGATGGGTGGGTCTGATCTGAATGCCACCAATGATGAGGGTGGGTGGGAGGGTGAGTCTGATCTGAATGCCACCAATGATGATGGTGGGGGGTGGGTGGGTCTGATCTGAATGCCACCAATGATGAGGGTGGGTGGGAGGGTGAGTCTGATCTGAATGCCACCAATGATGAGGGTGGGGGATGGGTGGGTCTGATCTGAATGCCACCAATGATGAGGGTGGGTGGGAGGGTGAGTCTGATCTGAATGCCACCAATGATGATGGTGGGGGGTGGGGGGTGGGTGGGTCTGATCTGAATGCCACCAATGATGAGGGTGGGGGATGGGTGGGTCTGATCTGAATGCCACCAATGATGAGGGTGGGGGATGGGGGGGTCTGATCTGAATGCCACCAATGATGAGGGTGGGGGGATGGGTGGGTCTGATCTGAATGCCACCAATGATGAGGGTGGGGGATGGGTGGGTCTGATCTGAATGCCACCAATGATGAGGGTGGGGGGATGGGTGGGTCTGATCTGAATGCCCAGGTAAGTAAAGCAGTGACATTCAAGAGACAGACAATGATGGTAAATTGACTATTTTTGTCTGTGGCGTTTTAATGGCATTGCGATAGACTTAGACCAATTCATCTTGTAGTTCGTAAAATAACCAAATTCTTCAAAGACGCCAAGGACTTGAACGGAGTTGGCAATGTCAGATGGGTACATCAAAATGTAATCAGTGTAAAGGGAGATATGAGTCGTTTCTTTGGTTTAATATAGGCCGTAGAGTACCAGTCAAAAGTTTGGACACACCTACTCATTCAAGGGGTTTTGTGTACTACATTGTAGAATAATAGTGAAGACATCAAAACTATGAAATAACACATATGGAATCATGTAGTAACCAAAAAAATGTTAAACAAATAAATATATTTTAGATTCTTCAAAGCAGCCACCTTTAACTTGATGACAGCTTTGCACACTCTTGGCATTCTCTCAACCAGCTTCACCTGGAATGCTTTTCCAACAGTCTTGAAGGAGTTGCCATATATGCTGAGCACTTGTTGGCTGCTTTTCCTTCACTCGGCTGTCCGACCCATCCCAAACCATCTCAATTGGGTTGAGGTCGGGTGACTGACTTGTCTAGTTATTAAATAAAAGGCCAGGTCATGAACCTTCACATGCAGCTTGAAATCCCAATTCAAAATTGATAAGGGCCCGCGGCTGGAACGTTCCCAGAGGTTCTTTACCAATTTTTAGAAGGGAAATAAGGGCTGTTTTCTGATCTCTGTGAAAAGTTCCCACCTCAAGCGAATAATTAATTGAAAATGGCTTTTTTGACGATTTGCATCCCTTTCTCAGCTGAAAACTCTCGACGAGAGCAGGGCTGCTCTGGAGAAGCTAAGATCAGACCTGGAGAGCCAGCATCAGGAGAATGTCACCAAGCTCAGAGCCCTGTGGTCTGAAGAGAAGGACAAGGAGCTCAGACAAGAGCTCCAAACCCAGCTGACCAAGGCCAAGGCAACATGGACTGAGGAGAAGGAGGAGGTAGGAGTTGTCTTGTGTTCAATCTGTAGCTCGGTCTTTACTTTATGAATGGATCGGTTCTGCCACCCCATGGACAAAAAAAAAATCAAATCAAAGTTTATTTGTCATATTCACCGGATACAGCCAATGACAGTAGAGTGTGAAGATGGGCAGAAACTGCTTCTCCAATATAAATCCCCAATCACCTTTTCTAGGCGATGTTAGCTAGCGTGTGCAGAAACACGTCATCTAGTCTAGCGGTCGTGTCGCGAAAATGTATCAGTTTGTCACTTTCAGGAGGTTGGAGTAATAACAGGTTCAGCTACTTAGACATTGGTTCCAATCTATAGGGCATGCCTTTAATCTGTAGGGGCGTGCCTTTAATCTGTAGGGCGTGCCTTTAATCTGTAGGGCGTGCCTTTAATCTGTAGGGCGTGCCTTTAATCTGTAGGGCGTGCCTTTAATCTGTAGGGCGTGCCTTTAATCTGTAGGGCGTGCCTTTAATCTGTAGGGCGTGCCTTTAATCTGTAGGGCGTGCCTTGAATCTATAGGGCGTGCCTTGAATCTATAGGGCGTGCCTTGAATCTGGATACACGTGTTCTGCGGTTGTGTGGCCGGGTTGGATGTACTACCAAATTCTCTAAAATGACATTGGAGGTGGCTTATGGTAGAGAAATTACCATTCAATTATCTGGCAAACGCTCTGGTGGACATTCTTGCAGTCAGCAGGTCAATTGCCCACTCCCTCAACTTGAGACATTGTGTTGTGTGTCAAAACGGCACATTTTAGAGTGGCCTTTTATTGTCCCCAGCACAAGGTGCACCTGTGTAATGATCATGCTGTTTAATCAGTTTCTTGATATGCCACACCTGTCAGGTGGATGGATTATCTTGACAAAGGAGAAATGCTCACTAACAGGGATGTAAACAAATTTGGGCACAACATTTGAGAGAAATAAGTGTTTTGTGTGTATGGAACATTTCTGGGATCTGTTATTCCAGCTCATTAAACATGGGACCAACACCTTTTATTGATGTTTATTTTTGTTTTGTGTGTGTGTGTGTGTGTGTGTGTGTGTGTGTGTGTGTGTGTGTGTGTGTGTGTGTGTGTGTGTGTGTGTGTGTGTACATACAAACACACACACACACACTGCTACATTGCTTTCGCAAAGTATTCAGACCCCTTGACTTTTTCCACATTTTGTTACGTTACAGCTTTATTCTAAATTGGATAAAATAAAAATAATTTGTTAATGTACACATAATACCCGGTGACCAAGCGAAAAGGTTTTTAGACATTTTTGCAAATGTATTAAAAATAAAAAACATAAATACCTTTATTTACATAAGTATTCAGACCCTTTGCTATGAGACTTGAAATTGAGCTCAGGTGCATCCTGTTTCCATTGATCATCCTTGAGATGTTTCTACAACTTGGAGTCCACCTCTGGTAAATTCAATTGATTGGACATGATTTGGAAAGGCACACACCTGTCGATATAAGGTCCCACAGTTGACAGTGCATGTCAGAGCAAAAAGCAAGCCATGAGGTCAAAGGAATTGTCCATAGAGCGCCGAGACAGGATTGTGTCGAGACACAGATCTGAGGAAGGGAACCAAAAGAATTCTGCAGTATTGAAGGTCCCCAAGAACACAGTGGCCTCCATCATTCTTAAATGGAGAAGTTTGGAACCACCAAGACTCTTCCTAGATCTGGCCGCCCGGCCAAACTGAGCAATCGGGGGAGAAGAGCCAGGGAGATGACCAAGAACCCGATGGTCACTCTGACAGAGCTCTAGAGTTCCTCTGTGGAGATGGGAGAACCTTCCAGAAGGACAACCATCTCTGCAGCACTCCACCAATCAGGTCTTTATGGTAGAGTCGCCAGACTGAAGCCACTCCTCAGTAAAAGGCACATGACAGCCCCCATGGAGTTTGCCAAAAGGCACCTACAGACTCTCAGACCATGAGAAACAAGATTCTCTGGTCTGATGAAACCAAGAGTGAACTCTTTGGCCTGAATGCCGAGCATCATGTCTGGAGGAAACCTGGCACCATCCCTACGGTGAAGCATGGTGGTGGCAGCATCATGCTGTCGGGATGTTTTTCACCGTCAGGGACTGGGAGACTAGTCATATCGAATTTTATTGGTCACATACACATGGTTAGCAGATGTTATTGCAAGTGTAGCGAAATGCTTATAGTCAGGATCGAGGCAAAGATGAACGGAGCGAAGTACAGAGATCCTTAATGAAAACCTGCTCCAGAGCGCTCAGGACCTTAGACTGGGGTGGAGTTTACCCTTCCAACAGGACAATGACCCTAAAAACAAAGCAGGAGTGGCTTCGGGACAAGTCTCAATGTCCTTGAGTGGCCCAGCCAGAGCCCGGACTTGAACCCAAATCTAACATCTCTGGAGAGACCTGAAAATAGCTGTGCAGCGACGCTCCCCATCCAACCTGACAGAGCTTGAGAGGATCTGCTGAGAAGAATGGGAGAAACTCCCCAGATACAGGTGTGCCAAGCTTGTAGCGTCATATCCAAGAAGACTCGAGGCTGTAATCGCTGCCAAAGGTGCTTCAACAAAGTACTGAATAAAGGGTCTGTTTATTAGTTACTTATGTAAATGGAATATTTCCGTTTTATATTTGTAATATATGAGCAAAAATGTCTAAATTTGTTTTTGCTTATGAGGTATTGTGTGTAAATTAACAGGGGGAAACATCTGAATCAATATTAGAATAAGGCTGTAACCTATAAAAATGTGGAAAAGGTCAAGGGCTCTGAATACTTTCCCGAATTCACTGTATGTCAATATTTTTCTAATCGAGCATGAAAGATTCATTAAAATATATATACAGAATGTACTATGAAATATACTATGTCAGATTTAATGGAGGACTAGAGGTGATAATCGGGGTTATGTTTTATTGGGCGTGTTCCTGCATTTGACCTTCCCCTCCTAAACCAAAAACCAAAACGTTATGCTACTTTTTTTGATAATCTATTATTTAGTACAGTTACATGCACACGATAATACCATTTATTGTGAATAGTCAGATTTAATATAATAGTTTGATTTGAAATATTGACAATGCATTGCAAGAAAAACAATTTTTAACCTAATAATCTTGTTTACATGGGCGGCAGGGTAGCCTAGTGGTTAGAACGTTGGACTAGTAACCGGAAGGTTGCAAGTTCAAATCCCTGAGCTGACAAGGTACAAATCTGTTGTTTTTCCCCTGAACAGGCAGTTAACCCACTGTTCCTAGGCCGTCATTGAAAATAAGAATTTGTTCTTAACTGACTTGCCTGGTTAAATAAAGGAAAAATAAAAATAAAAAACATGGACACATCTGAAATCAAACTACCTTATGGGACACATTGATAAATGTAGAAAATCGGCGATCTAAATAACCGTTCTAGCACAGCGACCATGTTCTTTTTTTGGGGGGAAGCGGATTTGAATCTGAGTTTGGACATATACAGTGGGGCAAAAAAGTATTTAGTCAGCCACCAATTGTGCAAGTTCTCCCACTTAAAAAGATGAGAGAGGCCTGTAATTTTCATCATTAGGTACACTTCAACTATGACAGACAAAATGAGAGGAAAAAATCCAGAAAATCACATTGTAGGATTTTTTAATGAATTTATTTGCAAATTATGGTGGAAAATAAGTTTAAAGTTTTGATCTACTTCTAAGATCCATACTTTCAGTTTTCCCCCCCGAACTCACCTCACTCGGTGAGCGGGGAGGCTAGCGCTGCTGATGTGAACACCACGCGGTAGATGAAATAACTCTCCCCCCCCCGTGAAGATGGACAGGTCCTGGACTCAGAGGCTGGAGGCAGCCGTAGCAGACGCCAGAGGACCGAGACCCACAGATACCCAGGAGTCTCAGACGGACCTAACTGAGGAGGGGAAGGCCTGTCGGACACCTAGCCCTGAGAGGACCGAGGCTGCTCCAGGCTGCACTATGGAGGAGCTGGACACCAGGTATTTTACACATTCTATTCTGTTGAAATGATTGTGATTATTGTAGGATTTATTTTCTTCATGACGATCTATGGTTGTAAATTGTGTACAAATCAGTGTGATTGATTGACTTGCTTGACTTAAGCCCTTGGCTCCAATGAGAAGCATAGGATGTATATGACTGTGAACAACCAATAACTACTACTACTACCACTACTACCACTACTACTACCACTACTACTACTACTACTACTACCACTACTACCACTACTACTACTACTACCACTACTACTACTACTACTACCACTACCACTACTACCACTACTACCACTACCACTACTACCACTACCACTACTACTACTACTACTACCACTACTACCACTACCACTACTACTACCACTACCACTACTACTACCACTACTACTACCACTACTACTACTACTACTACTACTACTACTACCACTACTACCACTACTACTACTACCACTACCACTACTACCACTACTACTACCACTACTACTACTACTACCACTACTACTACTACCACTACCACTACTACTACTACCACTACCACTACTACTGCTACCACTACCACTACTACCACTACCACTACTACTACTACCACTACTACCACTACTACTGCTACCACAGGCTCCGGGAACAGAGGCTCCAGCTGCAGCGAGAGGCAGACACGGCACGACGCAGAGCAGTGGAGGATGCTGGGAAACGAATCCAGAAAGAACTACAGGAGAAGCACTTCGAGGACATGTCCAAACAGGTCAGGGGGAGGGACCCTTCAACACTTCTATCTGAGTTATATGTTTTCATCTTTTAGTTATACAGGTGATCACATCGCCATGTTTTTGCATGCGAGACCTATCCACTTGTGAGGTGTGTTCATGTGAAATCAAATGCCTGTGCCGTGGCTTTTCTGGGTCAGTAGTATTGATGGTGCTTCTTGAGTATGAGGTGTTGTAGAGTGATCCCTGGTTGGAGCCTAGGACAGGGAGGGAGGGATCTACTCTGTAACATTGGAGCCCAGGTCGGGACAGGGAGGGAGGGATCTATTGGCCCTAACTGACTATAACAGAGTTGGCTCCATATTCATCGAGCGTCTCAGGGAAGTAGCGCTGCAGCGTCATCATTAGTCCAAACCTTTTGCTATGGAAACCGTTAACTCCAAACTGAAAACAAGTTTCTATCGGACACATTCAGGTACGCTATAGATACAAAATTACGTGGACACCACTTCAAATTAATGGATGTGGCTATTTCAGCCACACCCGTTGATGACAGATGTGTAAAATCAAGCACACAGCCATGGAATCACCATAGACAAACATTGGCAGTAGAATGGCCTCAATAAAGAGCTCAGTGACTTTCAACGTGGCACCGTCGTAGGATGTCAGTTTTCTTAAATATCTGCCCTGCTAAAGCTGTCCTGGGCAACTGTAAGTGCTGCTATTGTGAAGTGGAAACGTCTAGGAGCAACAACGGCTCAGCCGTGAAGTGGTAGGCCACACAAGCTCACAGAACCAGATCTCTGAGTGCTGAAGCACGCAGCGCATAAAAAATTTCTGCCCTCGGTTACAACACACACTACTGAGTTCTAAACTGCCTCTGGAAGCAACGTCAACACAAGAATTGTTGGTCACCATTGGACTCTGGACCAGTGGAAACGCGTTCTCTGGAGTGATGAATCACCCATCTGGCAGTCCGACGGGCAAATCTGTGTTTGGCGGAAGCCCATAGTGCGCTACTTTCCTGAATGTGTAGTGCCAACTGAAAAGTTTGGTGGAGGAGGAATAATGGTCTGGGAGGACAGCTAGCTTCCGTCCTTCTCTGGGGACATTGACTTCAATACAAAACCTAGGAGGCTCATGGTTCTCACCCCCTTCCATAGACTTACACAGTAAAAACATTCAGAAAGTATTCAGACCCCTTGACTTTTTTCCTCATTTTGTTATGTTACGGCCTTATTCTAAAATGAAGAATGATGAGTTGACTTATACCTCCTAATAAATTTAAACCCGGTGTTGGCAACATTACTTCTGATCCAGAAGATGGCAATGTAATCCCTCCCTATATGACTTGACTGACCAGTTAGTTAACTGACTACTTTTAGTTCCTAATGATTTTAAGCAGAGTGTTGGGGGCAGTTTTTCATGGTTGGGGCTAGGCCCTTTAGTTCCAGTGAAGGGAAATCTTAATGTTACAGCATACAGGGACATTCTAGTTGATTCTGTGCTTCCAACTTTGTGGCAACAGTTTGGGGAAGGCCCTTTCCTGTTTCAGCATGACAATGGCCTCGTGCACAAAGTGAGGTCCATACAGAAATGGTTTGTCGATCGATGTGGAAGAACTTGACTGGCCTGTACAGAGCCCTGACTTCAACCCCATCGAACACCTTTGGGAGGAATTGGAACGCCGACTGCGAGCCAGGCCTAATCGGCCAACATCAGTGCCCGACCTCACTAATGTTCATGTGGCTGAATGGAAGCAAGTCCCACATCTAGTGGAAACCCTTCCCAGAAGAGTGGAGGCTGTTATAACAGCAAAGGCGGGACCAACTCCATATTAACGCCCACGATTTTGGAATGAGATGTTCGACGAGCAGGTGTTCATGTAGTGTATGTCCCTCCCTGTTTGCTTCGTTTTTTGGTTCCTAGTGAATACACACCCCCTGATCTTGGATCAGATCCCTACTGTCCATGTCATCTTATTCATTCTCATCTAAAAGGTAAAACTGATCCTAAATCAGCACTCCTCCACTCGTAAGACGCTTTGTGAATGTCTCTCTGATTTGTATCCCTACAGGTTGAAGGAGCGATAAGCAGAGCCTACAGCCGCTGGCTCCAGGATCTCCCCTCACTGCCGGAGTACAAGGCAGCGCTCCAGAGAGAACGAGAGAAGTGGGAGAAAGAACAGGAGAAACATGTTCAACAACGGGTACAACTGACCGTCACTGTTTCACTGTGTTTTTCTGTGTTTCTTGTCTGAATCAGTTTGAATGTTGCTTATATTGGGGAGACTATTCATCTTTTGTCGCTAAGTTATACAGTATTTAACATCATCCCTGGATAAAATACATATCATCTTTGTCGCTAAGTTATACAGTATTTAACATCATCCCTGGATAAAATACATATCTTTGTCGCTAAGTTATACAGTATTTAACATCTAAACAATGAATGAATTGAAAGATTAGCGGTGAAATGGTCCTTTTAACTAACTTAATCCCAGTAGTCAGATGGTAACATCTGCTTCACTCCAAAGCATCTTGTAGTTCTAGTTTCTCTCTGATTGTGTCAGGTGTCCCTAGCCCTGAGGGAAGCAGAGGAGAGGCTGAGGAGTTCGGAAGAGGACGAGCAGGGAGGAGCAGGAGGAGACCAGAGGGTTGAGGAGCTCCAAGAGGAGGTGCAGCGTTGGAGGCAGCTGGAGGAGGACCTGAAGACCGAGGTGGAGGAGGTGGCACATCTGCAGAGCCAGGTGGATGATCTGCAGAGCCAGCTTGACCATGAGAGGGAGGAGAAGGCTGCCCTGCTGAAAGCCGAGCTACTTGCAGCCAGAGCCTCCTGGAACAGAGAGAAACAGCAGGAGATCTCCTCCCTGCAGGCCTTCCAGGAGGAGAAGCTGAAACAGGCGCAGAAGGATGTGCGGAAAGAGGCGAATGGAGAGGCGGAGCGCCAGAGGAAAGAGCTCCTTTTGCAGATGGAGGCTGAGCTGCAACAGGCTCTGAGGGACCGAGAGGAGGACTGGAAGAGGCAGGAGGATAAGAGGGGCAAGGAGGAGAGGAGGCAGGGAAGAGCGGAGGAACGTGAGGAGGTGCTCCGGGAGCTTAAGGCTGGGCTGAAGGAGGTGCAGTCTCTGCTCCTCAGAGGAGGAGCCTACAAAGAGAAGGAGAACGGAGGAGAGGTGGAGGGGAGGGGGAGCGTCAGAGAACTCCTCATGTCTACCTGTAAAGACCTCCTCTTTAAAGCTGTTGCCCAGGCCCAGAAGGAGTTGACGAAGGTGGCTGTCTCTCCCTTTCTCCTTCTCTTTTCCCTTCTCTCTCTCTCACACATTCTACCGACAGTGTGATAACTAGTATCATTAGACTTTAGAGCCGTGACATGGAAGCAGGGGTTCTGTATTGTGTAAGACATCGATAGTTTAATCTCGAGGTGACTCTCTGACCCGGTCTGACTAATACTAATTCCATGTTGTTCTACAGATCAGCGAGGAGAGGCTTGGCCAGGTGCTGAAGGAAACTCAGGAGCGTCATGAGAAAGAACTCAACCAGATTCATAGTATGTTTCTTCTCAAGTCTTCTCTATTCACTGATGTACTGTAAATGGAATGTGGCAGACACTGTTATCCACAGAAACCGACTGTTATCCACAGAAACCCACTGCAACCCACTGTTATCCACAGAAACCCACTGTTATCCACAGAAGCCCACTGTTATCCACAGAAGCCCACTGTTATCCACAGAAGCCCACTGTTATCCACAGAAGCCCACTGTTATCCACAGAAGCCCACTGTTATCCACAGAAGCCCACTGTTATCCACAGAAGCCCACTGTTATCCACAGAAGCCCACTGTTATCCACAGAAGCCCACTGTTATCCACAGAAGCCCACTGTTATCCACAGAAGCCCACTGTTATCCACAGAAGCCCACTGTTATCCACTGTAACCCATTGTAACCCACTCTTATCCTCAGAAACCCACTCTTATCCTCAGAAACCCACTCTTATCCTCAGAAACCCACTCTTATCCTCAGAAACCCACTCTTATCCTCAGAAACCCACTCTTATCCTCAGAAACCCACTCTTATCCTCAGAAACCCACTCTTATCCTCAGAAACCCACTCTTATCCTCAGAAACCCACTGTTATCCTCAGAAGCCCACTGTTATCCTCAGAAGCCCACTGTTATCCTCAGAAGCCCACTGTTACCCTCAGAAACCCACTGTTATCCTCAGAAACCCACTGTTACCCTCAGAAACCCACTCTTATCCTCAGAAACCCACTCTTATCCTCAGAAACCCACTCTTATCCTCAGAAACCCACTCTTATCCTCAGAAACCCACTCTTAGAAACCCACTGTTATCCTCAGAAACCCACTGTTATCCTCAGAAACCCACTGTTATCCTCAGAAACCCACTGTTATCCTCAGAAACCCACTCTTATCCTCAGAAACCCACTCTTAGAAACCCACTGTTATCCTCAGAAACCCACTGTTATCCTCAGAAACCCACTGTTATCCTCAGAAACCCACTGTTATCCTCAGAAACCCACTCTTATCCTCAGAAACCCACTCTTATCCTCAGAAACCCACTGTTACCAAATTTGAGTGAGAGAAAAAACATTTAAAAGTCTGATTTTAATATGTTGTTGTTCCACCTATTCAGGCTCCGCTGCTCAGAAGACGGAAGAGGGTGGTTGTGGGAAGCGGTGTGCTGAGACCGTGTCCGAGCTGCAGAAGAGGAGTCGGGACCTCCAGAGGCATCTCGAGAAGGCCTGCAGACAGCTACAGATGACCGTCAAAGACCACAAGGCCTCAATGCAGTGCCTCAAAGGTAACAAACTCCCCGTTGAATCCCAAATCAACCCTTGGCCCTTATTCCTTAGGCCAGTGGTTCTTCATCCTGGACTTGGGGACTAAAAGGGGGTGTACATTTTTTGTTTTTTGCCCTAGCGCTACACAGCTGATTCAAATGATCAACTTATTATCAACTTTTAATTATTTGAATCAGCTCTGTAGGGCTATGGGTAAAAACCGAAAGGTGCACCCCTAGAGGGCCTCAGGACCAAGTTTGGGAAACGCTGCCTTGGGTACTTAGGAGGCGTCTACAGATCTAACAGGACTCGATAGGTGTACACTATTTGGGAAATCTTTCACCTAGCCTGTCAAAGAGAAAAGGAGAAATATGACCATATTGCTTACATCATTCAGATCTGAAAGAATTGGCTAGACGTGTAGGAGCCAGGGTTGTAAAACTACCAGAATGGCCATTTTATTTTTATTTTACCTTTTATCTAACTAGGCAAGTCAGTTAAGAACAAATTCTTATTTTCAATGACGGCCTAGGAACTGTGGGTTAACTGCCTGTTCAGGGGCAGAACGACAGATGTGTACCTTGTCAGCTCGGGGGTTTGAACTTGCAACCTTCCGGTTACTAGTCCAACGCTCTAACCACTAGGCTACCCTGCCGGTCATTCTGAACGTTTTGGATATTTCCATTTATATTCCTTAAGAAATTGCTAAATGAATGCATTTATCATGTTAAAATAGATCCTAAGAAATCTCTGGAAACCAAATGTGTATTCTAATCAGTCAGAAAATGTATTGATTTGATCCAGAAGCACGTAGACTGTAACTATTAAAATAGGACGGTGGTGTATTTTTATAACAGATGCTCTTACTAAACTATATTGAAATTAATAATAATAATATTAGTTGTGGTCTAACGACAACATTTAAATTGACACTAGTGTGATGGGAGATCATTGTAATCGAATTGAGAAAGAAGACACTGATGAACGAAGATGGGAATGGCGCTAAGCTAACAGCACTTTATCCATATCGTCCTACAGAGGTCCATGCAGGCCAGGCGTTGTCATTGCTATACCCTATCTGAAGGAGCCGATTCCAAGGTTTCTAACGAACCTGTTTTTTTAGTTTTTTTAAACCAAAAACAACTCTACAAATTGCTTGGATGGTCTTTGTCAAATATCTCATTGTTAAAGTACCCGAGTCTGTATTGGCGACAATCGGCAATAGCCATTAGGGGAAAAAATATCCTTTCTATTTGGTTCTGTTATAGTCTTACTGTAAAATATATATGCGTTTTACTGTGGTAGGGCAGGGGTATATAAGCCTGTGATGACTGATAAATCAAAAAGTTCATTTCATTAGCATGGATCAGCCATAGTCTCTGATATTAAGCACAGATGAATACAACCAAAACATGTTTTTCGGGTTATTTTGAAATAAATTGTATTGTTTTAATATTTTTTATGACCTTCCTAAACAAAATATTCATGGATTTCTACGTGATTTTGTATTTTTTTTAATGGATTTATTAGACTGGCGGCTATTTGTACTCGTTCGAGGCCCGGCTATTCTACATATTTAGAAAAGGGCCGGGACGGGTGGGTTCAAGGTTTTTATTGAAATTAAGTTATTGAAAACTGTCAAATTGACCGTTTTGGCGGTTCTAGTGTTGAGGCTCACAAAAAGGATTGCATCAAGTGATAAATTGATCATCGATTGCCTGAGTGTGAGTCTAATTCCGTGTCCTTCCTTGCCCCCCCCCTTCCCACACACACCTCCCTCCCTCTATTTGTAGTTGAGCACGAGGTGGCCCTACGGAAAGAAAAAGCGGACAACCTGCAGAAACTTGAAGAATTGAAAAGCTCTGCAGCCAAAGAATCCTCTGGGTACGTAAACAATATTTATATTTTTTTGACTCATCCATATTGAATATCTCTATAGTCGGATGCGAAGTCACTGGTAACCAAATGAATGTTCTAAATGAATAACTGTTCACCGCAGGGGTACAGACATGGAGCAGAGTCTTCATGCTGGCCTTGAAGAGATGAGGGAGCAGTACATGAAGGCTGTTGAGAAAATCAGAGGTGAGTGAAATAAACACTACTTTTAGCTACAAAAGTCTGGAAAGAAACCCACCCCAGTTGAAGTGGGAATGGTCTTAGACGATGGACATGCTGCAGTCTCTCCTTATGTACCATGATGTTTCATTTGACCAGGTGACATGCTACAGGTGTCTCTTTATGTACCATGATGTTTCATTCTCCAGGTGACATGCTGCAGTCTCTCCTCATGTACCATGACGTTTCATTCTCCAGGTGACATGCTGCAGGTGTCTCCTTATGTACCATGATGTTTCATTCTCTAGGTGACATGCTACAGGTGTCTCCTTATGTACCATAATGTTTCATTCTCTAGGTGACATGCTACAGGTGTCTCCTTATGTACCATACTGTTTCATTCTCTGGGTGACATGCTACAGGTGTCTCCTTATGTACCATACTGTTTCATTCTCTGGGTGACATGCTACAGGTGTCTCCTTATGTAACATGATGTTTCATTCTCCAGGTGACATGCTACAGGTGTCTCCTTATGTACCATGATGTTTCATTATCTAGGTGACATGTTACAGGTGTCTCCTTATTGTACCATGATGTTTCATTCTCCAGGTGACATGCTACAGGTGTCTCCTTATGTAACATGATGTTTCATTCTCCAGGTGACATGCTACAGGTGTCTCCTTATGTACCATGGTGTTTCATTTGACCAGGTGACATGCTACGCTACCTCAAGGAGAGTAAGGAGCGAGCAGCGGAGATGATCCGTGTCGAGGTGCTGAGAGAGAGGCAGGACACAGCCAGGAAGATGAGACGCTACTACCTCACCTGTCTGCAGGAACTTCTAGAGGACGGGGGGCAGGCCACCGGGTATGCTGCATATACACCTGCATTCACCTGTCCAATCCTCTCAGATCTCTACTGGTGCCCAGCGGTTGATTTGGGGTTAAAGGTTATATTAAGGCTAAGTATATCCTCCCTTTCCTTCCTCTTCAGGGCTGAGAAGAAAATAATTCATGCTGCGAGTAAGCTGGCAGCCATGGCCAAAGTGTTGGAGACTCCTACCAAGAGGAAAACGAGAAAGAGCCACAGCTTACCGGGTAAGACCGTGTTGATTTTAATATAAGATGAAAATAAACAGGGTACAGGATCATCAAATGGAATCGTTCTTCTAGGGAGTTTGTGACAACTGTTGATATAAAAATTTAAAAAAAGATTGATTGTTTGTTCCAAATGATCTCTTGTATCAACAGGCTCGTCATCAAAGACAGAGGCCGCTACTGACAACCATCCAGGCAACGCGTCAGGTTCTCCTAATAAAACCCCATGTCCAGCTAGCCACTTCCCTGAGATCACAATGTCCTGTGGTGATGAGGGGAGGATCCTGAAGGCCAAGAGGTCCTCTGAGCCCGACTCCAAAACCACGTCAGCTGCAGCCAACACCACCTGGAATAATAGGCCTGTTAGTAAACCCACCCACCTGAACCTCCTGACCAATGGAAAGGAGAAAGGAGCCCCTGCAAACTTGCTTAGGAAACCCCATGTCTCTTCGGGACTCTTCCTCTCACTTCCTCCTCACAAATCCTCTCATCAAATTGGTCAAACCTCCCTCGACTGTTACCGTGGTGATTTTACTAACGTTACTCTGAGGACCCAGACCAGCAGGGAGCTGTACCTGCAGGGGGCGGAGTCAGGGAGATCAGACGATGACAACTTCCTGTGTCACCGTAGTAACACTAAACCCTTCCTGGTCCAGGAGGAGCTTCCCGTTAGAGATGAAGGAGGATCGAGTGATTGGAGTTTGTCCAGTAATGGGTCCCAAGATGGCCGCCACGTCCCCGCAGTTTCCTCTCACCCAGGCAGAAAAATGGAAACTGTGAAACCGTTCCCTTTGCGTGGACCTTCTTCAGCTGATGACCACACCACTGACAACTCTGACGTGACAGTTTACAAAGACTTTGTCAATGATCAGTCTTGCGCCAAAGCCTCGACTTTCCCCAGTGTCCCGCCTCAGACCATAGCTTTAACTCAGTCTGTCCCAAGTATGAAGACTGGTAGTAGTAGATCAAGTCACAGAGAGCCTGTCCCTGGCTCTGAGGGGGACTGGCAGAATCAGAACCAGTTCCAGAACCGGCTGTGTTCTAAGAGTCTGTTCTCTGAGCTGAAGCGGAGTCAACAGCAGGACGGTGGTTTTGACGGTCCATTCTCTCATCGACAATAAGAGCAAACAGTTCTAAGACTCTGCATGACACTGTTCTTTATAAAGGGAGGAAATGGAGCTAGTGGAGATTTCAGTGAGTCTTGAATTTTAGTATTTTGGTTCAGTTTTACATTTACATTAATATTTGAGTCATTTAGCAGACGCTCTGATCCAGAGTGACTTTTACAGGAGAAGTTAGGTTTAAGTGACTCGCTCAAGAGCACATCGACAGATTTTTCACCTCGGCGGCTCGACGATTCGAACGGTCTTAACCGCTAGGCTACCAACCGCCCCACGCGATATGATGTGGGAAATGACTGAGGTCATCATTACGCCGGGGTCATCGTTACGCCGGGGTCGTCGTTATGCCGGGGTCGTCGTTACGCCGGGGTCGTCGTTACGCCGGGGTCGTCGTTACGCCGGGGTCGTCGCCGGGGTCGTTACGCCGGGGTCGTCGTTACGCCGCGGCCGTCGTTACGCCGCGTTACGCCGTCGTTACGCCGGGGTCGTCGTTACGCCGGGGTCGTCGTTACGCCGCGGCCGTCGTTACGCCGCGGCCGTCGTTACGCCGCGGCCGTCGTTACGCCGTCATCATTACGCCGGGGCCATCATTACGCCGGGGTCATCATTACGCCGGGACCATCATTACGCCGTGACCATCATTACGCCGGGGTCATCATTACGCCGGGGTCATCATTACGCCGCGACCATCATTACGCCGGGGCCATCATTACGCCGCGACCATCATTACGCCGGGGCCATCATTACGCCGCGACCATCATTACGCCGGGGCCATCATTACGACGCAGCCATCATTACGCCGGGGTAATTCTAAATTGCCACAAACGTGTACAAGTAAACCTCGTGTTCATGTGTGTTAGGACCAATAGCTATCTTAGGTTGTGGTGTGCAGTGAATGTGCCTTCCAGAACGGATGAATACGTAGTAGGATACAAGCCTGGTGTGATCTATCTTCGTTCTAGTCAATGATTTTCACGTTTCTAAAATGCTACACTTCTTCCGTCTGTGTGTCTTGGGTTCTTTTAATGGCTTTTTATCTGTACTGAAGGATTTTTTTTAAATTTTTGTTTTTCTAAATTAAACTATTTTTATATCAAGGTTGTGAGATATGCTGTGCATGTAACAAAATACAGTTCTTTATAATATAAATGATGTTGCTTTAATGTAATTTATAATAACTTTTCGTTTAGATCTTACTGATGTGGACTGTAATAAAAAGGGTTCTATTAACTCGGCAACAGTTCAAAGTCTCTATTTCACAGAAAAAAATGCCAATGAAAGACATATTGCACATCCTAGTGTCTTCGACATTCCACCTCCCACGCCTACTATCAGGGGGGAGGGGGGGGCTTGTTAAAAGTTGTTAAAAGTTCATTTGTGGAATTTCTTCTTTCCTTAATGCTTTTGAGCCAATCAGTTGTGTTTGTGATAAAGTAGGGGGGGGTAATACAGAAGACAGCCCTATTTGGTAAAAGACCAAGTCCATATTATGGCAAGAACAGCTCAAATAAGCAAAGAGAAATGACAGTCCATCATTACTGTAAGACATGGAGGTCAGTCAATACGGAACATTTCAATAACTTCTAAAGTTTCTAAACCATCCAGCGCTATGATGAAACTGGCTCTCATGAGGACCACCACAGGAAAGGGTGACCCAGAGTTACCTCTGCTCTCAAGGAAAAGTTCATTAGAGTTACCAGCCTCAGAAATTGCAGCCCGAATAAATGCTTTCACAGAGTTCAAGTAACAGACAGATTTCAACATCAACTGTTCAGAGAAAGCACAACTAAACGACACAATTAAGATGAGACTTGCTTGGGCCAAGAAACATGTGCAATGGACATTAGACCGGTGGAAATGTGTCCTTTGGCCTGGAGTCCAAATTGGAAAGTTTGGTTCCAACCGCTGTGTCTTTGTGAGATGCGGTGTTAGTGAACAGATTATCTCCGCATGTGTGGTTACCACCGTAAAGCATGGAGGAGGAGGTGTTATGGTGTGGGGGTGCTTTTCTGGTAACACTGTCTGTGATTTATTTAGAATTCAAGGCATACTTAACCAGCATGGCTACCACAGCATTCTGCAGCGATACGCCATCCCATCTGGTTTGGGCTTAGTGGGACTATCATTTGTTTTTCAACAGGACAATGACCCAACACACCTCCAGGCTGTGTAAGGGCTATTTTACCAAGAAGGAGAGTGATGGAGTGCTGCATCAAATGACCTGGCCTCCACAATCCCCCGACCTCTACCATATTGAGATGGTTTGGGATGAGTCGGACAGCGGAGTGAAGGAAAAGCAGCCAACAAGTGCTCAGCAAATGTGGCAACTCCTTCAAGCCTGTTGGGAAAGCATTCCAGCTGAAGCTGGATGAGAGAATGCCAAGTGTGCAAAGCTGTCATCAAGGCAAAGGGTGGCTACTTTGAAGAATCTCAAATATAAAATGTACTTTGATTGTGTAACACTTTTTTGCTTACTACGTGATTCCATATGTGTTATTTCATCGTTTTGATATCTTTACTCTTGCTTTACAATGTAGAAAATAGTTTTAAAAAATAAAGAAAAACCCTTGAATGAGTAGGTGTTCTAAAACTTTTGACCGGTAGTAAGTGTGTGTGTGTGTGTGTGTGTGTGTATATGTGTATGTATATATATATATATTTTTTTTTTTTTAGGGGGTTAGATCGGCTTTAATATTGCAGATAGATTGTGGCTTCCATCAATGTAATTGTTTGCATCACTTCCAATCCCCCATATTTTTGTAAATATATGTACAGTACCATTCAAGGGTTTTTCTTTATTTTTACTATTTTCTACATTGGGATCATGTAGTAACCAAGAAAGTGTTAAACAAATCAAAATATATTTGAGATTCTTCAAAGTAGCCACCTTTTGCCTTTGCCAGCTTTGCACACTCATGGCATTCTCTCAACCAGCTTCATGAGGTAGTCACCTGGAATGCATTTCAATTAACAGGTGTGCCTTAATTTAATTAGTGGAATTTAATTTCTTGACTTCTTAATGCATTTGAGCCAATCAGTTGTGTTGTGACAAGGTAGGGGTGGTATACAGAAGATAGCCCTATTTGGTAAAAGTCCATATTTAAGAATAGTTTTTCTAACTGCACATTTTGCATTGATCTGTATTATATCAATGAGGCTCTACTGGGCTACTCTACTGTCTACTGAATCAGGCTCTACTATCTACTGAATCAGGCTCTACTATGTTTGTCTACTGAATCAGGCTCTACTATGTTCCTCTACTGTCTACTGAATCAGGCTCTACTATGTTCCTCTACTGTACTGAATCAGGCTCTACTATCTACTGAATCAGGCTCTACTATGCTACTCTATTGAATCAGGCTCTATTATGTTCCTCTACTGTCTATTGAATCAGGCTCTATTATGCTACTCTATTGAATCAGACTCTACTATGCTACTCTACTGTACTGAATCAGGCTCTACTATGTTCCTCTACTGTACTGAATCAGGTTCTACTATGTTCCTCTACTGTACTGAATCAGGCTCTACTATGTTCCTCTACTCTACTGAATCAGGCTCTACTATGTTCCTCTACTCTACTGAATCAGGCTCTACTATCTACTGAATCAGGCTCTACTATGCTACTCTACTGTACTGAATCAGGTTCTACTATGTTCCTCTACTGTACTGAATCAGGCTCTACTATGTTCCTCTACTGAATCAGGCTCTACTATGCTACTCTACTGTCTGCTGAATCAGGCTCTACTATGCTGCTCTACTGTCTACTGAATCAGGCTCTACTATGTTCCTCTACTATACTGAATCAGGCTCTACTATGTTCCTCTACTGAATCAGGCTCTACTATGCTACTCTACTGTCTACTGAATCAGGCTCTACTATGCTACTCTACTGTCTACTGAATCATGCTCTACTATGTGCCTCTACTGTCTACTGAATCAGGCTCTACTATGCTACTCTACTGAATCAGGCTCTACTATGTTCCTCTACTGTCTACTGAATCAGGCTCTACTAGGCTACTTTACTGTCTACAACAACATCTGTACACATGGCACAATGAATATTAGCTCACAACTCCAGCGTTCCTTTCACAAGGGTCTTTCATAAGTCTTATCCAATCAGTGCCGAACTACTGGTTGGGTGATGTGCCCGCCCACTAGGCTCGCTCAAAGGTTGTTGCAGGGCATTGGTTGCCATATTCTTTCTGTATTGAATGACGTTTGTAAATGGTATTTCCAGCTGCTTGCCAGTAACAGACGATTATCAACTGTTTATTTTAATTTGAGCCATATGTACACAATTCTTGATCATATCAGAGACCTTTTATTTTTTTTGTTCGTGTGAAATATCAGTTAAATGTTCAATAAACTCAATCTGGCAACCCACAGGGGGAGGAATTATGGAGAACATGTACACCGCCCACTGCACTACGGCTGCTTGTTATGCGAGGTAGGGATTTCGGATTGAACTTTGCCACCCATTTGTTACTTTATAACGTTCCGTTTTTTGGAGGTAGTTCTACAACCTTCTAATTCTCAGCGGCACATGCGTCTGTAAACCCGCAGCTTCAAGATGTACATTTGGCTTACAATCATAGCCGGATTGGCTGTTTTGCCCTTTCTTCTGAAAACGTTATTCGATCCATACTTTGGCCAAGATTGTTCATATATCTTCAGAGCAATCAAACTTGGAATCAGACTGCAAAAATACAAAAAGAAAAATCCTTTCTATAGCATTTTGGACTGCTTTTTGGACACGGTGAAGAAACAACCGAATAAAACGTTTCTGCATTTTGAGGGGACATCCCATTCTTACATCGAGGTGGATAAGCAGAGTAACAAGGTTGCCAGAGCATTGAAGACTCACGCTAATCTAAAAGAGGGGGACACGGTAGCTCTCTTTATGGGGAACGAACCCTCTTACGCGTGGATTTGGCTGGGCCTGGCCAAACTGGGCTGTGCAACCGCTCTGCTAAACTTCAACATACGGTCAAAATCTCTGCTACACTGTTTCTCATGCTGTGGGGCCAAAGTGATCATCGCGGCGGCAGGTAAGGATTCCACTATGTTCATCAGTTTCAATGTGGGACTTTTATTTTGAAGGCGACCCTACTAATTCCACTGTTTGCTCACGCTAATGTTGTTCACGACACACGCGTAGGTAAAGGATAGGGTCGGTTTGTCACTAGTAACCACGGCTAAACTCCGCATATTCCTACAATTTCTCTTATTAAAAATATGATTTGAAACCTAACCTTACCACACTCTTAACCTTATGACTAACCTTCAATTAAGACCAAAAAAACATATAGCCAATTTTGACTTTAGGGCTGAGGTAACTAGTGAAACCCTTAAGGTTGGGGTGCATGTGTTTCTAGACTACTAGGCACTAGTCCAGGGGTAGGCCTAGAGTATATATTTCAAAAACCCTAAACGGCAATCATTATACTAGTGTGTTCCATTAGTAAGACCGACTCTCACTGTAAACTACTTGAAATCAGAAATGTGTTCGCCATAGTGGTGCCCGGGTCAGCTGCTTGTTCACCCACACCCGCTCGCAGTAGCGGTAGCTAATAACCCATCCACAACCGCCTGACTAAATGAGATAAAGTGAAAATCTGAGGCCTTTAACCACTAATATAGAAAATGTGCTTTAGGCGAGCGATTTTTTTTTTCTGTCCGACTATATATGTTTCTGTTTGTAATTTCCGACATTTGTTTAGGCTATTTGTTAGTCAATTTATATTCTGTCATTGTACAGTATGTTGCCATAGAAGATTAAATGAACCCTTTGCTCACCAGATTAATAGAAGGAAAGCTGCAATCTAATGGACAAAGGTAACATTTCCTGTCAACTTTCGCGGAGTTTCGGGACTGGGGAGATTTTTCAAAGTGACATACATTTGACCGGTTGTAAGAAAATATAAAGCTTTGAAAAAACGACCCAACATGTTTCTGACACATTTTCAGTTCGGCTTGGATGTATATTTTATGTGGTTTAAAATACTGCTTTTAAAGATCGCACCTCTACTACAGACAGTATCTGAGCGTTTATATTCTCCAGATGCTGAAATAAATCAGATTTCTCCACTCCTGTTCCCGAGTAAACATTTATTACATTTGATGTATAATTTTACTGCAAGAAATGTTTAATTCTGCAGGAGTTCATATTAAGGCTATGTGAGAGGTTACAGACATTCAGTAAGTGTCCAGATGTTAGTTTCCATTTAACCCATCTGAACAGTAGGCTACAGTTCACTTGAACAAACCCATCTCGTGACTGTCGAATTTGTATAGTGCCTCACAATCATCACACATACCATAGCAGGTACTGCTATCTTCTTCTTGTACCTGTTAACCAAATCAACTCTCCATTTCTCAGCATTTCCCTTATTGAGTTAAACTCCGATATCGTCTTTTTTGCCTCCCACATATTGAAGTGAACTTTTCTGCCCGTTCTCAAAGGCAATTGGCGTGTAGACTATTTGCCCGACTTACAGTTAGGGAGTGGTCAAAATGTACACATTTTTTTTTACCCAGAGGAAAATGGGGGAGGGTCATCATTTCTCAATTTCAGTTAGTTGGGAGGGTTTAGTATTTTAACACTTCGTGCAGGGGGAGGATCATGTAATTTGTAATTGATTTAGCACAATGGGAAATCTAAACGCTGGCTATAGGTTTGGGGGTGTGTCTAATGCTTTTTTAGCTTTTCACTGGGGCTCCCGAGTGGCGCAGTGGTCTAAAGGCACTGCATGTCAGTGCAAGAGGCGTCACTACAGCCCCAGGTTTGATTCTAGGCTGTTTCACATCCGAACGTTTTTGGGAGTCCCATAGGGCGGCGCACAATTGGCCCAGCGTCGCCCGGTTTTGGCTGGGGTAGGCGTCATTGTAAATAAGAATTTGTTCTTAACTGACTTGCCTCGTCAAATACATTTTATTTTTATTTTTATCCGGAGCAGTGCTGGCTGTGGCGTGAAAGGGCTGGGTTGTGCGTGTGTCGAGGCTTGGTCCCTCACTGGCCAATCAGAACGTGCTCCATGACTAAATATGTGGTTGTTTCAAGTTGTCTATGGTCTTTAATGTATTGCCTTGGAATCAACTCCAATGTTTGTCCGTCATATTTTGTTAAACGGCTTACAGAAACGAAATGACTAAATGTAGACCCATCCCATCTTTGCTAAATATGTTAACATGAATCAGTTTGCAGTCAACATTATTCCAAGTAATTGAATTGGATTTAATTTGGAAATATGTACATAGAATTAGCACGGATATAATTGACCGTATTATGAAGCGGTAGAGGGGGAGATGGACAGCGCATGGTGCTGAAAGTTGGCTAATTCTAGGAGTCCTAAAGATGAAAAGTCTTAATTTGACTTTAAGCTACTAACAACAAGAGTTGTTTTGTGTTGGAACCAATTTCTTCATATTCAAGTAATAAGACCGAGGCCTATTTGTTTGACAGACAACATTATAGTCTCTATCCATAGATTTTTTTTCGCCAATTCCTTCAGTCACCATGTACTCCTTAAATATCCCGGTGTCAGTGAGTGAAGGGCTTGGTGAGTTAAGTTAAAACCAGGACTAGAAACCAGCTGTAAAATGGAAAGACGTGACTCCGATATCTTTAGGTTTGTGTCTATGATAAGGGCTGCGCTACAACCTTCTATAGCGGAGGACACAGAACATGTACTGCGTGGGAAGTAATGTGTGATTCTGTCACTATCGATTGATGTTAAACATTTCAGCAGGATATTAAACAGCATACTAACTCTAAATCAGTCAGAAGCAAGCCGGGTAGCCTAGAAAGAAGGAACGAAAACACATTATTTGGGTTATATTGTTGATGTTATTAGTATATTGTTGTTATTATCATTGTTATTACGTTATTATTATTGGTATTATTATTATCATTGTTATTATTGTTATCATTATTATTATCATTTATTATTATTATTATTATTATTGTTTTAAGAAATACATTGTGAAGTATTTGAGACACGCTACAGTCTGGCAGGAGCGCTCAGGATTTCAACAGCACTTGAACAACATGCCTATACATTTCAAATTTAGGCTGTATAAAATAAATAATATAACATGTACAAAATAATGACTTAAAATGACATAATAATGAATTCACTTTTAGAAACGCATGTTTGGCCAGTCTTTGGTTTGAGGATCATGCGGTGAGCTATGCATGCCTAGGTTTGGCCAGTCTTTGGTTTGAGGATCATGCGGTGAGCTATGCATGCCTAGGTTTGGCCAGTCTTTGGTTTGAGGATCATGCGGTGAGCTATGCATGCCTAGGTTTGGCCAGTCTTTGGTTTGAGGATCATGCGGTGAGCTATGCATGCCTAGGTTTGGCCAGTCTTTGGTTTGAGGATCATGCGGTGAGCTATGCATGCCTAGGTTTGGCCAGTCTTTGGTTTGAGGATCATGCGGTGAGCTATGCATGCCTAGGTTTGGCCAGTCTATTAGGAATGTATAAGGAATGTATTCTATTGGAATGTTTAATACTGTATTTTATAAGCAATGTATTCTATTAGCAATGTATTCTACTAGGAATGTAACATAAGCCCTCATTTGGCACGTTGCTCAAGGTTGATCTTCTGAGGGGCTGACAGCAAGACATAGAATGTTCTGGTATGTAGTGTAGAAACCCCAGGCATTTCTCAATGGAGGACCTGAACATAATTACTAATAATTTGTAGACTGCAAGTTGACTGGAAGAAGCCCAAATATATATTTGACTAAAACATTATTTCAAACCTTGCTTACATCTGATCATATTTATCTCTCTATTATCAAAGGAGAGAGATATTGCAACAGATTTCCAAAAATTAAAATCACTTGAAGCTGATTTGCTGGTATTTTTAGTATTTTATGTCCCCCCCCAAAAAAACATCTCAGAAAACTTGGGGGGCCAAATAAAATCACCTCCAGGGCACCAGGTGGGGAACCTGGTCTAAGGAGTTGAGAGTAACATCACCTGCCTGCCTGTCTCTCTCTCTCTCTCTGTCTCTCTCTACATGTGTGTCTCCCTCTGTCTGTCTCTCCCTGCCTGTCTCTCTCTCGCTCTGTCTCTCTCTACATGTGTGACTCCCTCTCTCTCTCCCTGCCTGTCTCTCTCTACATGTGTCTCTCCCTGTCTTTCTGTCTGTCTGTCTCTCCCTGTCTGTCTCTCTCTACATGTGTGTCTCCCTCTGTCTGTCTCTCCCTGTCTGTCTCTCTCCCTGTCTGTCTCTCTCCTTCCCTGTATCCTACAGAGCTGAAAGAGGCAGTGGAGGAGGTTCTCCCTACACTAAAACAGCAGGGTATCTCTGTGTACCTCTTGTCAGAGGAGTGCAGTGTAGAAGGCATCAACCCCCTCTCAGAACATATCACCCAGGCCTCAGACACTCCCCTGTCAGCTGACCTCAGGGCCAACATCACCAGCAAGAGCCCTGCGCTCTACATCTACACCTCAGGAACCACTGGTAAGAACCTCAGTCCTCCTCTACACCTCAGGAACCACTGGTAAGAACCATGGTCCTCCTTTACACCTCAGGAACCACTGGTAAGAACCTCAGTCCTCCTCTACACCTCAGGAACCACTGGTAAGAACCTCAGTCCTCCTCTACACCTCAGGAACCACTGGTAAGAACCTCAGTCCTCCTCTACACCTCAGGAACCACTGGTAAGAACCTCAGTCCTCCTCTACACCTCAGGAACCACTGGTAAGAACCTCAGTCCTCTTCTACACCTCAGTCCTCTTCTACACCACTCAGTCCTCTTCTCAGGAACCACTGGTACACCTCAGTCCTCTTCTACACCTCAGGAACCACTGGTAAGAACCTCAGTCCTCTTCTACACCTCAGTCCTCTTCTACACCTCAGTCCTCTTCTACACCTCAGTCCTCTTCTACACCTCAGTCCTCTTCTACACCTCAGTCCTCTTCTACACCTCAGTCCTCTTCTACACCTCAGTCTTCTTCTACACCTCGGGAACCACTGGTAAGAACCTCAGTCCTCTTCTACACCTCAGTCCTCTTCTACACCTCAGTCCTCTTCTACACCTCAGTCCTCTTCTACACCTCAGGAACCACTGGTAAGAACCTCAGTCCTCTTCTACACCTCAAGAACCACTGGTACCACTCCTTCCAGCCCTGGGACTAGGGCAGGAAGGAGCTGGGAATGGTTTCTGGAAAGGGCTCCTAGTCCCCTAATGGATGAATTTGGATGTAGGCACTTCATGTACATCTGAAATAATTGTTGTTGTTGTTGCTTATACCTATTGTTTCCTGGGGGTAGGATTTGTTATGAATACGTCATTCAATGCACTGTGTCTATTGTCTATAGATAATCCACTGTCTATAGATAACCCACTGTCCTATCTGACTGTAGTTCTACCTATTGTCTATAGATAGGACAGTGGGTTATCTGACTGTCTACCTATTGTCTATAGATAACCCACTGTCCTATCTATAGACAATAGGTAGACATAGTCAGATAACCCACTGTCCTATCTATAGACAATAGGTAGACCTACAGTCAGGACAGTGGGTTATCTATAGACAATAGGTAGACATAGTCAGATAACCCACTGTCCTATCTGACAGTAGTTCTACCTATTGTCTATAGATAACCCGCTCTCTATAGATAACCCACTGTCTCTAGATAACCCACTGTCCTATCTGAAGTATGTCTACCTATTGTCTATAGATAACCCACTGTCCTATCTGAAGTATGTCTACCTATTGTCTATAGATAACCCACTGTCCTATCTGACTGTAGGTCTACCTAAAGCGGCTCTGGTGACCCAGGAGAGGGTGTGGACTGCGTCCTTTATCCAAGCCGTCTCAGGCGTGACGTCCGAGGATGTGTTCTATATCAACCTGCCTCTCTATCACAGCGCAGGCTTCCTCATTGGACTTGCTGGGGCCATCGAGAGGGGTAACGTTACGACTCTTATTTTGAAAGGCTAGGAATGAGTTGTCAGATTGTTTGTTTATTTAACGTGTCAATGTGTTTGTATCTGCCCCCTATTCAAATAAACCATACAGAATTGAGTCATACTCTATACATATCAGAGCAGAGTGTATCGCATGATGAACGAAGCCAATCAGAGCAGAGTGTATCGCATGATGAACGAAGCCAATCAGAGCAGAGTGTATCGCATGATGAACGAAGCCAATCAGAGCAGAGTGTATCGCATGATGAACGAAGCCAATCAGAGCAGAGTGTATCGCATGATGAACGAAGCCAATCGGAGCAGAGTGTATCGCATGATGAACGAAGCCAATCAGAGCAGAGTGTATCGCATGATGAACGAATCGGAGCAGAGTGTATCGCAATGAACAGCCAATCGGAGCAGAGTGTATCGTATGATGAACGCCAATCGGAGCAGAGTGTATCGCATGATGAACGAAGCCAATCAGAGCAGAGTGTATCGCATGATGAACGAAGCCAATCGGAGCAGAGTGTATCGCATGATGAACGAAGCCATTAGACACATTAGTAGTTTTCACACTCATATATTCCACATAGGAGTTCGACATGTTTCGTGTTGCACAGTGAAAAGATGACTTTGGTCTACTTTTAAAACATGTCCTAAATAAGATGGTTAAGTTAATCAGGATATATGATTAAATACCCAATCTGTTACATCATCTGTCTCTTTTATACCAGGCATAACAGTTGTTCTGAGGAGAAAGTTTTCAGCGTCTCAGTTCTGGGAGGACTGTAGGAAACATCATGTAACAGTGATGCAGTACATCGGAGAGACCATGAGATACCTCTGCAACACACCCATGGTAAAGGACACCTCGTCTAGGACACCGATCCTTGTGTGGCTCAGTTGGTAGAGTATGGCGCTTGCAATGCCAGGGTTGTGGGTTCAATTTCCCACTGGGGACCAGTACGAAAATGTTTCCCAACGTGAGAATGAGACAGGGGTGAATTTGGGAGCAGCATCATGTTGCAACTCCTTTCTGTACAGGGCCGTAGTTTATTCACTAAATTAGATTCTCTAGTTGACCGACCCTGGATTTACTCTACCGGTCAAAGGTTTTAGAACACCTACTCATTCAAGGGTTTTTCTACTATTTTCTACATTGTAGAATGATAGTAAAGACATTGAAACTATGAAATAACACATATGGAATCATGTAGTAACCAAAAAAGTGTTAAACAAATCAAAATATATTTGAGATTCTTCAGAGTAGCCACCTTTTGACTTGATGACAGCTTTGCACACTCTTGAAATTCAACCAGCTTCAAGAGGAAGTCACCTGGAAAGCATTTCAATTAACAGGTGTGCCTTCTCAAAAGTTAATTTGTGGAATTTCTTTCCTTAATGCATTTGAGCCAATCAGTTGTGTTGTGACAAGGTAGAGGTGAAGGTACAGAAGGACAAGGTACAGAAGATAAACCTATTTGGTAAAAGACCAAGTCCATATTATGGCAAGAACAGCTCAAATAAGCAAAGAGAAACGACAGTCCATCATTACTTTAAGACATGAAGATCAGTCAATATGGAACATTTCAAGAACTTTGAACATTTCTTCAAGTGCAGTCGCAAAAACCATCAAGCGCTATGATGAATCTGGCTCTCATGAGGACCACCACAGGAAAGGAAGACCCAGAGTTACCTCTGCTGCAGAGGATAAATTCATTAAAGTTACCAGCCTCAGAAATGGCAGCCCAAATAACTGCTTCACAGAGTTCAAGTAACAGACACATTTCAACATCAACTGTTCAGAGGAGACTGTGTGAATCAGGCCTTCATGGTCAAATTGCTGCAAAGAAACTACTACTGAAGGACACCAATAAGAAGAAGAGACTTGCTTGGGCCAAGAAACATGAGCAATGGACATTAGACTGGTCCTTTGGTCTGGAGTCCAAATTTGACATTTTTGGTTCCAATTTTTGGTTCCATCTGTGTGGATGGATGATCTCCGCATGTGTGGTTCCCACTGTAAAGCATGGAGGAGGAGCTGTTATGGTGTGGGGGTGCTTTGCTGGTGACACTGTCTGCGATTTCATTTACAATCCAATGCACACTTAACCAGCATGGCTACCACAGCATTCTGCAGCGATACGCCATCCCATCTGGTTTGGGCTTAGTGGGACTATCATTTGTTTTTCAACAGGACAATGACCCAACACACCTCCGGGCTGTGTAAGGGCTATTTTACCAAGAAGGAGAGTGATGGAGTGCTGCATCAGAGGACTTGGCCTCCACAATCCCCCGACCTCAACCCATTTGAGATGGTTTGGGATGAGTCGGACCGCGGAGTGAAAGAAAAGCAGCCAACAAGTGCTCAGCATATGTGGGAACTCCTTCAAGACTATTGGAAAAGCATTCCAGGTGAAGCTGGTTGAGAGAATGCCAAGCATCTACAAAGCTGTCATCAAGGCAAAGGGTGGCTATTTGAAGAATCTCAAATATAAAATATATTTAGATTTGTTTAACACTTTTTCGGTTACTACATGATTCCATGTGTTATTTCATGGTTTTGATGTCTTCACTATTATTCTACAATGTAGAAAATAATAAAAGAAAGAAAAACCCTTGATGAGTAGGTGTTCTAAAACTTTTGACTGGTAGTGTACCTGCCAACTGTGAACTGTCTAGCTTTGGACACTGTGTGTTTATAATACGATGTCTATCAAAGCTACTACTGCACTACTGTAGGGCTCCCGAGTGGCACAGCGGTCTAAAGCACTGCATCTCATTAGTTCGATTCCAGGCTGTATCACAACCGGGCGTGATGGAGGCCCACAGGGCGGCGGACAATTGGCCCAGCGTCGTCCGAGTTAGGGTTTGGCCGGAGTAGGCCGTCATTGTAAAAAATCATTTGTTCTTAACTGACTTGCCTCGTTAAATAAAGGTTAAATAAAATAAAAAATAAGAGTGTCTGCTAAATTACACGTTTTTAGTATATGTAGTAACTCCAGCATAATAGTGTACGACTATAGTTTTTATTTTAAAGTTACAGCCACCTTATTGCCTTAGGTCTGTTAAATAAAACTCAGATGACCTAACAAAGTTACATTTAACTGCTTTTAATTGGAGAAAATATATTGGAAACACTTCACCACCCTGTAATTGTTATTTTCTGACCTCCGACTGTGTCTATTGAGTAGGATATCATTTCACAAATCCATCTCCGTCCCGTTTCTATTTTCAGAAAGACAACGAGAAGGACCATAAAGTGCGTATTGCCATCGGCAACGGGGTCCGTTCAGACATCTGGAGAGAGTTTCTGAATCGTTTTGGAGACGTAGCTGTCAGGGAACTGTACGCTGCCACCGAGGGCAACATCGGCTTCATCAACTACACCAGCAAGATCGGAGTGGTTGGACGAGTCAACTTTCTCCACAGGGTAGGTAGTGATCTGACCTCAACACAATGAAACGTGGATCACATATGGATTCAAATCACTACCTGATGTGTAAATGATGTGCTGCCCCAACAGATTTATGTTTTTTATATATATATTTATATGTTATATATATATGTTTTTTTGGTAATTGTGTTTCACTTTCAGAGAATATTCCCCTATACTTTGATCAAATTTGACATTGAGAAGGAGGAACCTGTTAGGAACTCCAAGGGTCTGTGTATCCAAGCAATGAAAGGTACCATTTTTAAAAAATTAATTCTGTTGACTTTTACCCCACTGACATAAAATCTGTGAACTGTTTTGGACACTCTGTTTGTAATCTGATGTCTATCAAAGTTACTTTAGTTTAAGGCAGACTGTGACATGGATTGGGCCCAAGTCATTGCTTCATATTGTTGACGGTACAAAGTTGAGACAGGGGTGAATTTGGGAGCAGCATCATGTTGCAACTGTTTTCTGTACAGGGCCGTAGTTCATTTACTAAATTAGATTTTCTAGTTGACCGACACTCTCTATTTACTCGCCAACTGTGAACTTTCTAGCTTTGGACACCGTGTGACATGGATTGGGTCCTGTTTTATATTGTTGACAGAACAACACTGGGTAAAGTATGACCCAATGTCGTCTTTGCAATCACACACGGCTCCAGGTTCTTATCAGTCAATAGGACTGCTTTATGGTCAGTTCTTAGATAACTATGGATATGTTTACATTTACGGGGGGCTGATCCCAGATCAGTGCTCCTTAGTCGCTTGATACATAGTTCTTAAAATAAATATTGGGAGCATCAGCATCATTATCCTCATCTTCCTTCTTTTTTTTTTAGGTGAGGCTGGACTTTTGGTTGGAAAGATAACCAAGAGATCTCCCTTTGTTGGTTATGCTGGTAACGACCAGCAGACGGAGAAGAAGAGACTGAGAGACGTTTTACAGAAAGGTGACCTGTACTTCAACACTGGAGACCTGTTGAGGATCGATGAACAAAACTTTGTTCAGTTTCAGGATCGGGTTGGTGACACTTTCAGGTAGGCAATACGGTTGACAAAATTCCCAGGTTTTCCAGAAATGCCAGTTGGAAAAACTGAAGGAAATAATCTGGAAAACCTGGGAATTTTGGTTAAAGGTATCAGAATTTTCCAACCCTACACAGTATGTCACTCAGGGTTTGAATTACACATCTCTTGGGGCTGCCAAACATCTCTTGGGGTTGACCAACATCTCTTGGGGCTGCCAAACATCTCTTGGGGCTGCCAAACATCTCTTGGGGTTGACCAACATCTCTTGGGGCTGCCAAACATCTCTTGGGGTTGACCAACATCTCTTGGGGTTGACCAACATCTCTTGGGGTTGACCAACATCTCTTGGGGTTGACCAACATCTCTTGGGGTTGACCAACATCTCTTGGGGTTGACCAACATCTCTTGGGGTTGACCAACATCTCTTGGGGTTGACCAACATCTCTTGGGGCTGCCAAACATCTCTTGGGGCTGACCAACATCTCTTGGGGCTGACCAACATGGAAATGTTTTTTGTTATTTCAGGTGGAAAGGCGAGAATGTTGCTACAACTGAAGTGGCAGATATCCTCACAATGGTGGACTGCATCGAGGAGGCTAATGTATATGGTGTGAAAGTTGAAGGTAAATATTAATCTATATGGTCAGATTTAGATTGTTAACAGCTACTAAGTTATAGGTTATTACTTACATGTTGTAAGTAATAACCTATAATAATGCATTATAGGTTATTACTTACATTGTTATAGGTTATTGCTTACATTATTATAGGTTATTACTTACATTATTATAGGTTATTACTTACATTATTAAAGACACCATTTATTATAGGTTATTACCGACATGATAGGTTATTACAATATGTATTGTAGGTTATTACCTACAACATGTATTATTACATACATTTATAGGTCATTACTTAAAATATGTGTAATGGGTTATTACATGTACTATAGGTTATTAGTTACATGTACTATATGGTATTAGTTACAACATGTATTATAGGGTATTACTTACATGTACTATATGGTATTAGTTACAACATGTACTATAGGTTATTAGTTACATGTACTATATGGTATTAGTTACAACATGTATTATAGGGTATTAGTTACATGTACTATATGGTATTAGTTACAACATGTATTATAGGGTATTACTTACATGTACTATAGGGTATTAGTTACAACATGTACTATAGGTTATTAGTTACATGTACTATATGGTATTAGTTACAACATGTACTATATGTTATTAGTTACAACATGTATTATAGGGTATTACTTACATGTACTATATGGTATTCGTTACAACATGTACGATAGGTTATTAGTTACATGTACTATATGGTATTAGTTACAACATGTACTATATGGTATTAGTTACAACATGTACTATATGTTATTAGTTACAACATGTACTATATGTTATTAGTTACAATATGTACTATATGGTATGTTACAACATGTACTATATGGTATTACTTACATGTACTATATGGTATTACTTCCATGTACTATATGGTATTAGTTACAACATGTACTATATGGTATTAGTTACAACATGTACTATATGGTATTAGTTACAACATGTACTATATGGTATTAGTTACAATATGTACTATAGGTTATTAGTTACAACGTACTATAGGTTATTAGTTACAACATGTACTATATGGTATTAGTTACAACGTACTATGGTATTACTCACAACATGTACTATATGGTATTACTCACAACATGTACTATATGGTATTAGTTACAACATGTACTATAGGTTATTAGTTACATGTACTATATGGTATTAGTTACAACATGTACTATATGGTATTAGTTACAACATGTACTATATGGTATTAGTTACAACATGTACTATGGGTTATTAGTTACAACATGTATTATAGGGTATTACTTACATGTACTATATGGTATTAGTTACATGTACTATATGGTATTAGTTACAACATGTACTATAGGTTATTAGTTACAACATGTATTATAGGTTATTAGTTACATGTACTATATGGTATTAGTTACAACATGTATTATAGGTTATTAGTTACATGTACTATATGGTATTAGTTACATGTACTATATGGTATTAGTTACAACATGTACTATATGTTATTAGTTACAACATGTACTATATGTTATTAGTTACAACATGTATTATAGGGTATTAGTTACAACATGTATTATAGGGTATTAGTTACAACATGTACTATATGGTATTAGTTACAATATGTACTATATGGTATTAGTTACAATATGTACTATATGGTATGTTACAACATGTACTATATGGTATTACTTACATGTACTATATGGTATTACTTACATGTACTATATGGTATTAGTTACAACATGTACTATATGGTATTAGTTACAACATGTACTATATGGTATTAGTTACAATATGTACTATATGGTATTAGTTACAATATGTACTATATGGTATTACTCACAACATGTACTATATGGTATTACTTACAACATGTATTATAGGGTATTAGTTACAACATGTATTATAGGGTATTAGTTACAACATGTATTATAGGGTATTACTTACATGTACTATATGGTATTAGTTACAACATGTATTATAGGGTATTACTTACATGTACTATATGGTATTAGTTACAACATGTACTATATGGTATTAGTTACATGTACTATATGGTATTAGTTACATGTACTATATGGTATTAGTTACACTATGTACTATAGGTTATTAGTTACAACATGTACTATAGGTTATTAGTTACAACATGTACTATAGGTTATTAGTTACAACATGTACTATATGGTATTAGTTACAATGTACTATGGTATTACTCACAACATGTACTATATGGTATTACTCACAACATGTACTATATGGTATTACTTACAACATGTACTATATGGTATTAGTTACAACATGTATTATAGGGTATTACTTACATGTACTATATGGTATTAGTTACAACATGTACTATATGGTATTAGTTACAACATGTACTATATGGTATTACTTACAACATGTATTATAGGGTATTACTTACAACATGTACTATATGGTATTAGTTACATGTACTATAGGGTATTAGTTACAATATGTACAATAGGGTATTAGTTACAACATGTACTATAGGTTATTAGTTACAACATGTACTATATGGTATTAGTTACAACGTACTATGGTATTACTCACAACATGTACTATATGGTATTACTCACAACATGTACTATATGGTATTACTTACAACATGTATTATAGGGTATTACTTACATGTACTATATGGTATTAGTTACAACATGTATTATAGGGTATTACTTACATGTACTATATGGTATTAGTTACAACATGTACTATAGGTTATTAGTTACATGTACTATATGTTATTAGTTACAACATGTACTATATGTTATTAGTTACAACATGTATTATAGGGTATTAGTTACAACATGTACTATATGGTATTAGTTACAACGTACTATGGGTTATTAGTTACAACATGTATTATAGGGTATTACTTACATGTACTATATGGTATTAGTTACATGTACTATATGGTATTAGTTACATGTACTATATGGTATTAGTTACAACATGTACTATAGGTTATTAGTTACAACATGTACTATATGGTATTAGTTACAACATGTATTATAGGGTATTACTTACATGTACTATATGGTATTAGTTACAACATGTACGATAGGTTATTAGTTACATGTACTATATGGTATTAGTTACAACATGTACTATATGTTATTAGTTACAACATGTACTATATGTTATTAGTTACAACATGTATTATAGGGTATTAGTTACAACATGTACTATATGGTATTAGTTACAATATGTACTATATGGTATTAGTTACAATATGTACTATAGGTTATTAGTTACAACATGTACTATAGGTTATTAGTTACAACATGTACTATATGGTATTAGTTACAACGTACTATGGTATTACTCACAACATGTACTATATGGTATTACTCACAACATGTACTATATGGTATTACTTACAACATGTATTATAGGGTATTACTCACAACATGTATTATAGGGTATTACTTACATGTACTATATGGTATTAGTTACAACATGTATTATAGGGTATTACTTACATGTACTATATGGTATTAGTTACAACATGTACTATATGGTATTAGTTACAACATGTACTATATGGTATTACTTACAACATGTATTATAGGGTATTACTTACAACATGTACTATATGGTATTAGTTACATGTACTATAGGGTATTAGTTACAATATGTACTATAGGTTATTAGTTACAACATGTACTATAGGTTATTAGTTACAACGTACTATGGTATTACTCACAACATGTACTATATGGTATTACTCACAACATGTACTATATGGTATTACTTACAACATGTGTTATAGGGTATTAGTTACATGTACTATATGGTATTAGTTACAACATGTATTATAGGGTATTACTTACATGTACTATATGGTATTAGTTACAACATGTACTATATGTTATTAGTTACATGTATTATAGGGTATTAGTTACAACATGTACTATATGGTATTAGTTACAACATGTACTATGGGTTATTAGTTACAACATGTATTATAGGGTATTACTTACATGTACTATATGGTATTAGTTACAACATGTACTATAGGTTATTAGTTACAACATGTACTATAGGTTATTAGTTACAACATGTACTATATGGTATTAGTTACAACATGTATTATAGGGTATTACTTACATGTACTATATGGTATTAGTTACAACATGTACTATATGGTATTAGTTACAACATGTACTATATGGTATTAGTTACAACATGTACTATATGGTATTAGTTACAACATGTATTACAGGGTATTACTTACAACATGTACTATATGGTATTAGTTACATGTACTATAGGGTATTAGTTACAATATGTACTATGTGGTATTAGTTACAATATGTACTATGTGGTATAAGTTACAATATGTACTATATGGTATTAGTTATATGTACTATATGGTATTAGTTACAATATGTACTATATGGTATTAGTTACAATATGTACTATATGGTATTAGTTACAATATGTACTATATGGTATTAGTTACAATATGTACTATATGGTATTAGTTACAATATGTACTATATGGTATTAGTTACAATATGTACTATATGGTATTAGTTACAATATGTACTATATAGTATTAGTTACAATATGTACTATATGGTATGTTACAACATGTACTATATGGTATTAGTTACAATATGTACTATAGGTTATTAGTTACAACATGTACTATAGGTTATTAGTTACAACATGTACTATATGGTATTAGTTACAACGTACTATGGTATTACTCACAACATGTACTATATGGTATTACTCACAACATGTACTATATGGTATTACTCACAACATGTATTATAGGGTATTACTCACAACATGTATTATAGGGTATTACTCACAACATGTATTATAGGGTATTAGTTACAATATGTACTATATGGTATTACTCACAACATGTACTATATGGTATTACTCACAACATGTATTATAGGGTATTAGTTACAACATGTATTATAGGGTATTACTCACAACATGTATTATAGGGTATTAGTTACAACATTTATTATAGGGTATTAGTTACAACATGTATTATAGGGTATTACTTACATGTACTATATGGTATTAGTTACAACATGTATTATAGGGTATTACTTACATGTACTATATGGTATTAGTTACAACGTACTATATGGTATTAGTTACAATATGTACTATATGGTATTAGTTACAATATGTACTATAGGTTATTAGTTACAACATGTACTATAGGTTATTAGTTACAACCTGTACTATAGGTTATTAGTTACAACGTACTATATGGTATTAGTTACAACATACTATGGTATTACTCACAACATGTACTATATGGTATTACTCACAACATGTACTATATGGTATTACTTACAACATGTATTATAGGGTATTACTCACAACATGTATTATAGGGTATTAGTTACAACATGTATTATAGGGTATTACTTACATGTACTATATGGTATTAGTTACAACATGTACTATATGGTATTAGTTACAACATGTACTATATGGTATAACTTACAACATGTATTATAGGGTATTACTTACAACATGTACTATATGGTATTAGTTACATGTACTATAGGGTATTAGTTACAATATGTACTATGTGGTATTAGTTACAATATGTACTATGTGGTATTAGTTACAATATGTACTATATGGTATTAGTTACAATATGTACTATATGGTATTAGTTACAATATGTACTATATGGTATTAGTTACAATATGTACTATATGGTATTAGTTACAATATGTACTATATGGTATTAGTTACAATATGTACTATATGGTATTAGTTACAACATGTACTATAGGTTATTAGTTACAACATGTACTATATGGTATTAGTTACAACGTACTATGGTATTACTCACAACATGTACTATATGGTATTACTCACAACATGTACTATATGGTATTACTCACAACATGTATTATAGGGTATTAGTTACAACATGTATTATAGGGTATTAGTTACAACATGTATTATAGGGTATTACTTACATGTACTATATGGTATTAGTTACAACATGTACTATATGGTATTAGTTATATGTACTATAGGTTATTAGTTACAACATGTACTATAGGTTATTAGTTACAACCTGTACTATAGGTTATTAGTTACAACGTACTATATGGTATTAGTTACAACATACTATGGTATTACTCACAGCATGTACTATATGGTATTACTCACAACATGTACTATATGGTATTACTTACAACATGTATTATAGGGTATTACTCACAACATGTATTATAGGGTATTAGTTACAACATGTATTATAGGGTATTACTTACATGTACTATATGGTATTAGTTACAACATGTACTATATGGTATTAGTTACAACATGTACTATATGGTATTAGTTACAACATGTACTATATGGTATTAGTTACAACATGTACTATATGGTATAACTTACAACATGTATTATAGGGTATTACTTACAACATGTACTATATGGTATTAGTTACATGTACTATAGGGTATTAGTTACAATATGTACTATGTGGTATTAGTTACAATATGTACTATGTGGTATTAGTTACAATATGTACTATATGGTATTAGTTACAATATGTACTATATGGTATTAGTTACAATATGTACTATATGGTATTAGTTACAATATGTACTATATGGTATTAGTTACAATATGTACTATTTGGTATTAGTTACAATATGTACTATATGGTATTAGTTACAATATGTACTATATGGTATTAGTTACAATATGTACTATATGGTATTAGTTACAATATGTACTATTTGGTATTAGTTACAATATGTACTATATGGTATTAGTTACAATATGTACTATATGGTATTAGTTACAATATGTACTATATGGTATTAGTTACAACATGTACTATATGGTATTAGTTACAACATGTACTATATGGTATTAGTTACAACATGTACTATATGGTATTAGTTACAACATGTACTATATGGTATTAGTTACAACATGTACTATATGGTATTAGTTACAACATGTACTATATGGTATTAGTTACAACATGTACTATATGGTATTAGTTACAACATGTACTATATGGTATAAGTTACAATATGTGTAATGGGTTATTACTTACATGTATTATAGGGTATTAGTTACAACATGTATTATAGGGTATTACTTACATGTACTATATGGTATTAGTTACAACATGTACTATGGTATTACTCACATCATGTACTATATGGTATTAGTTACAACGTACTATGGTATTACTCACAACATGTACTATATGGTATTACTTACAACATGTATTATAGGGTATTACTCACAACATGTACTATATGGTATTACTTACAACATGTATTATAGGGTATTACTTACATGTACTATATGGTATTAGTTACAACATGTATTATAGGGTATTACTTACATGTACTATATGGTATTAGTTACAACATGTATTATAGGGTATTACTTACATGTACTATATGGTATTAGTTACAACATGTACTATATGGTATTAGTTACAACATGTACTATAGGTTATTAGTTATATTACAGGTTGTTACTTACAACATGTATTATAGGTTATTTTAAGAATTGTGTTTCCTGGCAAACAAATATAGGGCTTACAGTCATTTTAAATTATAATCGTTTTAGTTTATTGGGTAGGTATTAATTTAAACAGTAGATTTGGCTTTAGATAAGTTAGCTATTCGCTAGTAGGAGACTATAAAAAGAAATACAATCAACTGCTCATCCGTACACTCGTACAACAGGCTGCTCATCCGTACACTCGTACAACAGGCTGCTCATCCGTACACTCGTACAACAGGCTGCTCATCCGTACACTCGTACAACAGGCTGCTCATCCGTACACTCGTACAACAGGCTGCTCATCCGTACACTCGTACAACAGGCTGCTCATCCGTACACTCGTACAACAGGCTGCTCATCCGTACACTCGTACAACAGGCTGCTCATCCGTACACTCGTACAACAGGCTGCTCATCCGTACACTCGTACAACAGGCTGCTCATCCGTACACTCGTACAACAGGCTGCTCATCCGTACACTCGTACAACAGGCTGCTCATCCATACACGTGCAAGATACTACACATACAATATACTACACAAACAATAGACCACTCATTCATACACACAATAGACTACACATACAATAGACTTGTCATGACTCTGATGATGTGTCCCAAATGCACCTTATTCCCTGTAGAGAGCACTACTTCTGTCAAGGGACTATAGGGCTCTGGGTGCCCTACATTGGGTGGCATTTGGTATGTGGGCTTCCGAGCGGCGCAGCGGTCTAAGGCGCTGCATCTCAGTGCTAGAGGCGTCACTTCAGACCATGGTTCGATCCCGGGGCTGTATCACAACCGGCCGTGATTGGGAGGAACCATAGGGCTGCGCACAATTGGCCCAGCGTCGTCCGGGTTAAGCCGTCATTTTAAATTAGAATTTGTTCTTAACTGACTTGCCTAGTTAAATAAAGGTTTAAAAAAATAAATGTAGGCTGAGTGTTGTCTCTCTCCAGGTCACGAGGGGAGGATTGGGATGGCTGCTGTAAAGGTAGAAGAAGGGAAAGAGTTTGACGGCGCTAGCACCTTCAGCCAAGTAGCCAGCTACCTCCCTGCTTACGCAAGACCGCGTTTCATTAGAATACAGGTGAGCTTTACCCGACATCTCTTTTTAATCATGTTAAAAGTCAGCTTTGTTATCATGATTTTAATCCGTGTAACTATCAAGGTATTTTACTATTGAAATGTTCTTTTAACACCTCTGTCGTTCAAGTTGAAAAAAAAATCTGTTGTCTTGAAGTATACTGAGCTCTTTAAATATACTTGTATACTGTTTACAGTGCATTCGGAAAGTATTCAGACCCCTTCACTTTTTCCACATTTTGTTATGTTACAGCCTTTTTCTAAAATTGATTAAATAAAACTTTTCTTTATCATCAATCAACACACAATGCCCCATTATGCAAATGTAAATAAAAAATAAAAAAACTTATTTAAGTATTCAGACCGTTGGCTATGAGACTCAAAATTGAGAGAATGTTCGCCCCAGTATGAGGTCCTGAGTGCTCTGGAGCAGGTTTTTGATCAATAATGTTTTGCAGATTTATTAAACATAAAAAACTGAAATATCCTATTTACATAAGTATTCAGACCCTTTACTCAGTACTTTGTTGAAGCACCTTTGGCAGCAATTACAGCCTGGTGTCTTTTTGGGTATGACACTACAAGCTTGGCACACCTGTATTTGGGGAGTTTCTCCCATTCTTCTCTGTAGATCTTCTCAAGCTCTGTCAGGTTGGATGAGAAACGTCGCTGCACAGCTATTTTCAGGTCTCTCCAGAGATGTTCGATCAGGTTCATGTCCGGGCTCTGGCTCAGAGACTTGTCCTGAAGCCACTCCTGCGTTGTCTTGGCTGTGTGTATAGGGTCGTTGTCCTGTTGGAAGGTGAAACTTCACCCCAGTCTGAGAACCTGCTCCAGAGCGCTCAGGACTTCTTCAAGGATCTCTGTACTTTGCTCCGTTCATCTTTCCCTTGATCCTGAATAGTCTCCCAGTCCCTGACGCTGAAAAACATCCCCACAGCATGATGCTGCCACCACAATGCTTCACTGTAGGGATAGTGCCAGGTTTCCTCCAGACGTGACGCTTGGCATTCAGGCCAAAGAGTTCAATCTCGGTTTCATCAGACCAGACAATCTTGTTTCTCATGCTCTGAGAGTCCTTTAGGTACATTTGAAGTCTGAAGTTTACATACACCTTAGCCAAATACATTTAAACTCAGTTTTTCACAATTCCTGACATTTAATCCTAGTAAATATTCCCTATCTTAGGTCAGTTAGGATCACCACTTTAATTTAGGAATGTGAAATGTCAGAATAATAGTAGAGTGATTTATTTCAGCTTGTATTTCTTTCATCACATTCCCAGATGGTCAGAAGTTTACATCCACTCAATTAGTATTGCCTTTAAATTGTTTAATTTGGGTCAAACGTTTCAGGTAGCTTTTGGCCCATTCCTCCTGACAGAGCTGGTGTAACTGAGTCAGGTTTGTAGGCCACCTTGCTTGAATACTCTTTTTCAGTTCTGCCCACAATTTTTCTATAGGATTGAGGTCAGGGCTTTGTGATGGCCACTCCAATACCTTGACTTTGTTGTCCTTAAGCCATTTTGCCACAACTTTGGAAGTATGCGTGGGGTCATTGTCCATTTGGAAGACCTATATGCGACCAAGCTTAAACTTCCTGACTGATGTCTTGATGTTGCTTCAATATATCCACATCATTTTCCTCCCTCATGATACCATCTATTTTGTGATGTGCACCAGTCCCTCCTGCAGCAAAGCACCCCACAACATGATGCTGCCACCCCTGTGCTTCACGGTTGGGATGGTGTTCTTCAGCTTGCAAGCATCCCCCTTTTTCCTCCAAACATAATGATGGTCATTCTTCCTTGATGAGTGGCCTTTCAGGTTATGTTGATTTCTGTACAGCACTTATAAATACATTTGATTGGATATAGGACTCGTTTTACTGTGGATATAGATACTTTTGTACCCGTTTCCTCCAGCATCTTCACAAAGGTCCTTTGCTGTTGTTCTGGGATTGATTTGCACTTTTCACACCAAGGTACGTTCATCTCTAGGAGACAGAACGCGTCTCCTTCCTGAGCGGTATGGCGGCTGTGTGGTTCCATGGTGTTTATACTTACGTACTATTGTTTGTACAGATGAACGTGGTACCTTCAGGCGCTTGGAAATTGCTCCCAAGGATGAACCAGACTTGTGGTCTACAATTTATTTTCTGAGGTCTTGGCTGAATTAATTTGATTTTCCTAAGATGTCAAGCAAAGAGGCACTGAGGTTGAAGGTAGGCCTTGAAATACATCCACAGGTACATCTCCAATTGACTCAAATGATGTCAATTAGCTTATCAGAAGCTTCTAAAGCCATGACATAATTTTCTGGAATATTCCAAGCTGTTTAAAGGCACAGTCAACTTAGTGTATGTAAACTTCTGACCCACTGGAATTGTGATACAATGAATTATAAGTGAAATCTGTCTGTAAACAATTGTTGGAAAAATGACTTGTGTCATGCACAAAGTATATATACAGTGCCTTGCGAAAGTATTCGGCCCCCTTGAACTTTGCGACCTTTTGCCACATTTCAGGCTTCAAACATAAAGATATAAAACTGTATTTTTTTGTGAAGAATCAACAACAAGTGGGACACAATCATGAAGTGGAACGACATTTATTGGATATTTCAAACTTTTTTAACAAATCAAAAACTGAAAAATTGGGCGTGCAAAATTAGTCAGCCCCCTTAAGTTAATACTTTGTAGCGCCACCTTTTGCTGCGATTACAGCTGTAAGTCGCTTGGGGTATGTCTCTATCAGTTTTGCACATCGAGAGACTGACATTTTTTCCCATTCCTCCTTGCAAAACAAGTGTGTGTGCGTCCTCACACTGTCAACTGCGTTTATTTTCAGCAAACTTGTGTAAATGTATGTATAAACATAACAAGATTCAACAACAGACATAAACTGAACAAGTTCCACAGACATGGAATAATGTGTCCCTGAACAAAGGTTGGGGGGGGGTCAAAATCAAAAGTTAGTCAGTATCTGGTGTGGCCACCAGCTGCATTTAGTACTGCAGTGCATCTCCTCCTCATGGACTGTACTAGATTTGCCAGCTCTTGCTGTGAGATGTTCCCAGACATTTCTGGGGGGAATGGCGCTAGCCCTATCCAATAGGTCCCAGACGTGCTCAATGGGATTGAGATCCAGGCACAGACAGAATGAGCAGTATGGCTGGTGGCATTGTCATGCTGGAGGGTCATGTCAGGATGAGCCTGCAGGAAGGGTACCACATGAGGGAGGAGGATGTCTTCCCTGTAACATACAGTGTTGAGATTGCCTGCAATGACAACAAGCTCAGTCCGATGATGCTGTGACACACTGACCCAGACTATGACGGACCATCCACCTCCAAATCGATCCCGCTCCAGAGTACAGGCCTCTGTGTAACTCCCATTTCTTTGACGATAAACGTGAATCCGACCATCACCCTTGGTGAGACAAAACAGCGACTCGTCAGTGAAGAGCACTTTTTGCCAGTCCTGTTAGGTCCAGCGACGGTGGGTTTGTGCCCAGAGGCGGCGTTGTTGCCAGTGATGTCTGGTGAGAACCTGCCTTACAACAGGCCTACAATCCCTCAGTCCAGCCTCTCTCAGCCTATGGCGGACAGTCTGAGCACTGATGGAGGGATTGTGCGTTCCTGGTGTAACTCGGGCAGTTGTTGTTGCCATCCTGTACCTGTCCCGCAGGTGTGATGTTCGGATGTACCGATCCTGTGCAGGTTTTGTTACACGTGGTCTGCCACTGCGAGGACGATCAGCTGTCTGTCCTGTCCCCCTGTAGCGCTGTCTTAGGCGTCTCACAGTACAGACATTACAAGTTATTGCCCTGGCCACATCTGTAGTCCTCATGCCTCCTTGCAGCATGCCTAATGCACGTTCACGCAGATGAGTAGGGACCTTGGGCATCTTTATTTTGGTGTTTTTCAGAGTCAGTAGAAAGGCCTCTTTAGTGTCCTAAGTTTTCATAACTGTGACCTTAATTGCCTCCCGTCTGTAAGCTGTTTGTGTCTTAACGACCGTTCCACGTTCATTAATTGTTTATGGTTCATTGAGCAAGCATGGGAAACAGTGTTTACACCCTTTACAATGATCTGTGAAGTTATTTGGATTTTTACAAATTATCTTTGAAAGACAGGGTCCTGAAAAAGGGCAGTTTCTTTTTTTGCTGAGTTTATATTCTTAAAATAATCTTAAATATATTCTTATGTATAACACTTAAGACCTCCTTCGAGATGACGGGAACATTTAAGATGAAGAAAGTGACGTTGGTGGAAGAGGGCTTCAACCCAGCTGTGGTCCAAGATCCTCTGTACTTCCTAGATCCAGCTAAGAAAACATACGTACCACTCACCGAAGAGATATACTCCTCCATAAACACCAGAGAAATTAAGTTATAAAATAATCATGGTAGCTAATTAATGGACAAAATCTGCATTAATTATTAAATGTCTAATGTTTAGACCTGGTTTCAAATACTATTTGATTATTTCATTTTTTTTTTGTGCATTGAGCTTGCCTGGGTTAACGGACCAATAGAATAATCCTAAAACTGCAAACCCCACCCGGCATTTGAAATGATTTCCAATAGTATTTGGAGCAAGGTCTGCTGTTAACAGATGACACGGGGGAATAATATGGTATAATGATTCTGTAGACTAACCCATTCTCTTTGTCTACTAATCTCAGGGAATAGATTTGAATGATATTTTGTTACAAACCTGATCATGTTTAAAATGATATATTGTTTGTTTGTTGTTATACAGTATATTGTAGAGGGTACTAGCATCTGAAGGTGCTTGAAAACAAACTTGATATTTTGATATAGTATATTGATTGTACTTTTTGAATAGTTAATAAAACTTCTATGAACCCAAATAATTTCCTTGTCTTCTTCCTATACTAGATTGTGGACGACACTATAAACCGGTTTAATTATATTAGGGCACTATAAACCAATTTATGATATCAGGGCGCTATTCAATCCGTATCGCAGAAGTTCAGTGTTAGTGAAATTTTAAGGCAATGTTCCTGTTCTCGTGTCTTTTGGCTATGCTGGATTAAGTGATATGACATGCTATTCTATAAAATAATTTCTCCGTAATTAACGAGTCGGGGCACCACAAAATAATATTTATAGAGCTGTTATCTTCCGAATAAACCCTTAAAGACCTAGTAATATTTTACATCAATAGCAGTCAATATTAATCGTCACCTTAATTCAGTCTCATCTGAAAGTTGTAAATTCTTGGTTATCTGCACGAACCCTGGCTAACAAGTTGAATCAGCAATACAAAATTAGGTATTTAGTAAATAAATAATTAAACCCAACTAATCACACATACACATAATTAATCATAACTTGATTAGAAATTACGTCATAAAGGAAAACGTCCCTAGCAGGCGGAACAGATATGACAGCTTGTTACACAAAAGAAAAGGGTCTGGTTTGAGTGAAAGAGCGGGAAGACTGAGGAACAAAGGGCAAAGCTGTGCTATCGTAAATGCAGTATCTTATGCATTCTAAATTACCACCCATTTGGAAAAGGAAAATGCAATAAACATTTACTCTTGATCTGCGCTTCGGTAGGTTGGTGTAGATGGAAGGCCGTGTTGCCGAACCTAGTCCTTTGAAGAATAACTCTGTAAATTGAATATGTTGCAGTAACGTCGTTGTGTGGTAGACGGGATACTCTGTAAGTTCCTTCCTAACCTGCGTTTGCAGCTGATGTTGCTAACTCAACGGCTAGGAGGTATCACTTCTGTAGTGAATAAGAGTTCAAAGTTCATACCATTCGCAACTAAAGCTCACGCTGATGTTTGCTTCGTTCTGTAGTTATTATCTGAACCATTCTGACATCGGACCGTCGTCTTCACATCCTCGGAACAGGCTATATATAGGAAAAGGGAGGGCGTGTTTTATAGCCCATGTCCCTTCACAGGGGCGGGCCACTGATTGAGCGGAGCCCTAACCTTATAAAAACCCAATTCTCACATTTCATCCCATCATGAATAATTTCATATTCAAACATTTAAATTGAACAACAATTCCATGTGAATCCGATAACTCTGATGTGTAGACTTTCCACTGTTGAGTGTCTCAGATGACAACCGAACTGACATCATATTCATTAAGTACCACCGCATATGTTCAACTGGTCGGATTACCAGAATATAGTTCATTTCCCCCCACCTACTGATGTTCCCAGAATCTCTATGTTTACCAAGGTGTTAGCAAATATAACATCAGTAGGGTAGAGAGAGGAAAAAGGGGGGAAGAGGTATTTATGACTGTCATAAACCTACCCCCAGGCCAACATCATGACACTGTGTTAGCAGAGACTGCATTCATGGTAAACGCTCCATAAATCGGCGCAATCTCGAATGACCTTTAAGTGAATATTGCACAATCTGTAACTCTTCAGCGATCCAGATTGAATAGAGGCCTTAATCTAAGTGCTGTGTCGTCAATACTGTAGTTCTGTGCTTTAATAGGGGCGGCAGGGTAGCCTAGTGGTTAGAGCGTTGGACTAGTAACCGGAAGGTTGCAAGTTCAAATCCCCGAGCTGACAAGGTACAAATCTGTCGTTCTGTCCCTGAACAGGCAGTTAACCCACTGTTCCTAGGCCGTCATTGAAAATAAGAATTGGTTCTTAACTGACTTGCCTAGTTAAATAAAGGTAAAATAAAAAAAAATAGGTTGCAGACTAGTGTTTTGATACAGTGCATGTATGTCACTACAACAGCCATAAAGTAGTGGGATATGAGATTGGTTTGAAGGCAGGCCACAGTAAATCTGGTCCTAGATGAAAACATTTTTTAATTTAATTAGGCAAGTCGGTTAAGAACAAATGGTTATTTACAATGACGGCCTACCCCAGCCAAACCTGGACGACGCTGGGCAAATTGTGCGTCGCCCTATGGGACTCCCAATCACGGCCAGAAGTGATTGGGACTGTAGTGACACCTCTTGTGCTGACCACTGCGCCATTCGGGAGTTTGAGCTCGTCAACTCCGAAGCGGTCATTGTCAAGACAAACTTTGTTTTTTAGTTTTTAATTTAAAACAAATTTTACATGACAATGAGTGACGTTGGAGTCGGTATGATAACACAAACCGACTGGTACTCAGGCTAGACCAAAGTAGTGGCATATATATATATATATATAAATGGCCAAACCACAAATTTCATGGGGTGTCCACATACTTTTGACCATGCCGTGTGTGTATGTATGTATACATACACACACACACGGCATGGTCAAAAGTATGTGGACACCCCATGAAATTTGTATAAATAAATTTATATACCCCATGAAATTTGTGGTTTGGCCATTTCAGTCACACCCGTTGCTGACAAGTGTATAAAATCGAGCACAGAGCCATGCAATCTTCATAGACGTAGAATGGCCTTACTAAAAAGCTCAGTGACTTTAAACGTGACACCGTTTTAGGATGCCACCTTTGCAACAAGTCCGTTCATTCAACATGCAACAATTTCAGAGATTTTACTGAGTTATTCAATGTTCCCTCTAAACTGTGCGTGACGCAGAACAAATATCAGCCCATGGAGAGAAGCACGAGATTGTACTAGACTTTCTAGAATTTTCCCTGTCAACGCTAATCAACGTTTCCCTTTACCGTGGCAATTGTGATCGAATTAGCCACTTTCAACGCCACATACCCGAAACAAAGGCAAGAGATTTTGTTGTAGGGTTCTATTGCGCAAGACTCCGCCTGTACTTTACACAGACGGATGCGGCATAACCAATCAGAGCTGCGGTAGGCCTATATGCAAATACCCTTGCCATATATGGATCTGTGCCGTTCACAGCTTGTTAGGAGATGGAAGGGAGAGAGCTGCATGAAGCCACGTGTTCATATCCTTTGCCAGTAAGTGAGTTATTAGCCCAGTTGTAGATCATTTGTAGTCCGCAATAGTGGAGTGATTGCTTCCTACAAGAGCACAAAACGTGTACATTTCTAGACATCTTTGAAAAGCGAGTCAGGTGTATACCCTTTTTTTTGTCTTAAAAGAGAAGTGTTGTATTTTGAGACAGGCTTTAATTTTTTACATTTAACTAGGCAATTCAGTTAAGAACAAATTCTCATTTACAATGACGGTCTACCCCAGCCAAACCCGGACGGCTGGATGTGATGCAGCCTGGAATCAAACCAGGGACTGCAGTGACCCCTCTTGCAATGAGATGCAGTGCCTTTGACCTTGAATAAGCTAATTAGCCAATAGGCAGAGTAGCATAATTTGTCTAATAATTGTATTGGAAAAATAATGCATTTTATTTTATGTGATTTCTTACAAACACATTTTAAGTCACCTGCTTGTCTGAAGGACAAGTGGATAAACAGGTTAATGTCAAGACTTGATTGTTTTTTCAGAAGTCTCATGAAATGTAGGCCTACATTGAACACCACACATTGGCTGCTTCTGTAGGCTGAATGATAGAACAGCTATTTCCATGTTAAAATGTTATGGGATGCATTTTCTCCATTGTTTTTGAAGGTAGGCCTACATTATGATCAAAGTAGGCCTCTGGTAGACCACCTGTATGGCATTGTGTGGGTGAGCGGTTTGCTGATGTCAACGTTGTGAACAGAGTGCCCCATGGTGGAGGTGGGGTTATGGTACGGACAGGCATAAGCTACAGACAACTGACACAATTGCATTTTATCAATGCACAAAAATACCATGACGAAATCCTGAGGCCCATTGTGAGGCATCTGTATTCCCAGTCATGTGACATACATAGATTAGGACCTAATCAGTTTATTTCAATTGACTTATTTCCTCATATGAACTGTAATCAATGTTCCCTCAAAAAAAATTATCTGCCATTTCAGGTCTGCTGAGCGCAAATTTGAACATTGTGCAACTTCCAGTGTGCGTTTACTGTGAACACTGAGGCTGTAGCCGCTTTAGGTTACAGTTTTACTGAAATAAATTGATTCGGTCCTAATCTATGTATGTCACATGACTGGGAATACAGATACCTCACATTGGGCCTCAGGATTTCGTCATGGTATTTTTGTGTATTGATAAAATGCAATTGTGTCAGTTGTCTGTAGCTTATGCCTGTCCGTACCATAACCCCACCTCCACCATGGGGCACTCTGTTCACAACGTTGACATCAGCAAACCGCTCACCCACACAATGCCATACAGGTGGTCTGCGGTTGTGAGGCAGGTTGGACGTACTGCCAAATTCCCTAAAATGACATTGGAGGCGGCTTATGGTAGAGAAATGAACATTACATGCTCTGGTAGACATTCCTGCAGTCATCATCCCAATTGCACACTCCTTCAAAACGTGAGACCTTTGGCATTGTTGTGTGACTAAAATGCACATTTTAGAGTGGCCTTATTGTCCCCAGCACAAGGTGCATTTGTGTAATAATCATGTTTAATCAGCTTCTTGAAATGCCACACCTGTCAGGTGGCTGGATTATTTTTAGCAAAAGGCAAAAAGCTCACTAACAGGGATGTAAACAAATTTGCGCACTAAATTTGAGAGAAATAAACTCTTAGTGCATATGAAACATTTTCTGGAATAATTGTTTATTTCAGCTCATGAAAAACATAGGACCAACAGTTTTTTTTTTACATGTTACGTTTATTTATTTTTTGCTCAGTATTTTAGTTTATCCCCTTTTTGGACCCTGATGAGAACATTGATCAGTGAGAAGACACCAGACAACCTGTCACCTTTGTACACCATTCATTCACCATATGAGACACTTGAAGCCACGAGTAAAAGGCTTGTGGAGACCGAAAAGGAATTGTACCATGAATTGTCGATGTTTGAAATATCTTATTACTGTAAATGGATCTCTAGACATGCATTTGCATCCAAAGATTAGCAAACTGAAAAAAAATCTACACACTAAATCTGTTAAGCGAGACACACCTACAGTCAGATCAGTGTGTATTTTAAGCATCCTACTCAATGTACTGTCTTCTCACGATTGAAGTCTCAAACCAAGCACTACTTTTAAAAATGATTTTATTTTATATGATTTATTTTATGTATTAATACAGTGTTATACTTAGAAATGTGTTGTAAAGAACAAAACATTTAACGTAAATAAAACTAAAATAAATGATGTCAGCCAAACAGGAAAAAGAAAACTAGTGTGTTATATCATCATATCAAAATTAAATAATACGGATGTGCCATAATAAATAGTCTATTAGTACAAAAATACATTTCAATAGAATGGAGCTTCCAGCATCACAAATAGAGGACGGGACCACTCCTTAAAGCAGGTCCCCTCAAGTACAGATCTTTTAAAATTATTTAAACCAAGCACTTTTTCTCTTTTTTTTTTTTGTAAATAAGAATTTTTTTATTTTTTATTTCTGATTGTTAGAAATTCCTTTTAAGTAGTAGTGTTGTGTGGGGGTATGTATGATGGTAGAAAAGTTGGATTTTATTACTGCTTACTGTAGGTCAGTTCCAAGGCTCACGGTAGGCATGTATAACCAGAATACAAACACAACCAATTAAATCATCACTTTCGCTCTTTTTTTTTTTTAAGAAACATAAAAATAAAAAAAACTTTTTTTTTACAAAATAACAAATGTAGAAAAGTTCATTTACAGCGAACCAAGGCCATTTGCTAGCATTATGTACAGCCACAATTTAAACATGTTTTTGTTTGTAGTATTTTCTCAAACTTCAATATGCATAGCAGGAAAAGAAAGCATTTACTGCTTCATCAGCCTCAAATATTATTGTATGCTAAAATCCAAGTTCACTGATATAATGCGTTGAAAATGCAGAGAAGTGCTTTTTTTTTTTTAAAACTTCCATAATTGATCAATCACTACAACTTAAAAATCTGTTTTTAAGTAAGTCTTTATACTGAAAAAAAAAAAGTTACTATGCAGATAAGGCAGCACTGCTTGCAGTGTAAGATGGGACTTTTAATGTGTTTGAACTTAGTAGTAAGCAGGCTTCTGGACCTGAGTCATAGCACATGCATAGAGATGTAGACCGCTGCAGGAGTTTATCAAATCAAGTCAGTTACATTTATCTACGGTAAAACATAACTACAAAAGATTCACTTCTTCTAAACATGGAGAGAGAAAGTCCATTTGACCAACCAAACATCCAATGCCAATACTTTACCTTCAGTCTTCAGTATTATACTTCCAGAAACGATGCCTACATTACTTCATCTCCAATCTTCCTTCACAACCCTTGTTGAGATGAGATCATCTGCAAGTCCTTAGCTATCCTTCAAGAGAGAAACGCATGACCACAGACAACCTCACAAACAAAGAAGTTTTTTTTTGCATATATTGACTTTTCTGTTTGTGAGTGCATACATTAAATTGGAAAATTTTCGTTGCAATTATTCAAATAATTTTTTTTTTTCAAGAATTCTCCATATCTAGAATTTTTTTCCAAAATGTTATTTTTCTTGCAATTTGCTCAGACTTGGTTTAAAAACAAAAAAAAACAAAGGCAAAGAATTTCAAAATGAGATTATTCTTCAGTCAGTCTGTTCATGCATTCCAACAACAGCTCAATTTTTTAAATATATTATATTTGAGTTTTTAAAAGTTTTTATTTTTTGCAAGCCTTTAGTTAAAGCACCAAAAAAGGGGGGCACAGCACTGGGATAGGATGCTGCGTTGAGACTCCTCCCACTTCAATGGGCTTGCAGAGGTTTTTTTTTTTTGGGGGGGGCGCAGTAAACGATGCATCAATGTTCAAGAATCAAGTTCGTGCTTCAAGTCAAGCAGTGCTGCCCCCTGCTGCCTGGGAGGAGGACAGCAGCAGGAGAGGAGGGCAACGTTTCAGTCTGTGGCTGCCCCCTGATCTAACACATTCAGTAACAGGCCAGCTGTCTCCCTCTTATGTTCAGAAATGGTCAATGAGCACAGACACACAGTTGGCTCCCACCAGGTAGTTGGGGTCTCCTGGGAGAGACTTGTTCTGCCATGTCTTGGAGTCACCTGAAGGAATTAGAGAAACAGGAACACAGTTAATGGTCAGTCGGTCGGGTTGGTTGGTTGTCTGTCTTATTGTGCTGTTCTTTCCATTTGTTTAAGGCCGTAAATAACAGCATACGCTGACGAGAACTGACACAAAAAAATCATCATGTATATTGTGTGTGAGGAATGTACGTGCAGTTTTTTTGCCATTAAAATAACATGAAATGAATCAGAAGCACAGTGTAGACATGGTTAATGTTGTAAATGACTATTGTAGCTGGAAACGGTAGATAAAAAAAAAAAAAATAGAATATCGACATAGGCGTACAGAGGCCCATTATCAGCAACCATCACTCCTGTGTTCCAATGGCACGTTGCGTTAGCTAATTGATCATTAGAAAACCCTTTTGCAATTAATCAGCATAACAGTTTTCAGCTGTGCTAACAAAGAAGCAATAAAACTGGCCTTCTTTAGACTAGTTGAGAATCTGGAGCATCAGGATATGTAGGTTCGATTACAGGCTCAAAATGGCCAAAAACAAATAACTTTCTTCTGAAACTCGTTAGTCTATTCTTGCTCTGAGAAATGAAGGCTTCCATGCGAGAAATTGCCAAAAAACTGAAGATCTCTTACCACGCTGTGTACTACTCCATTCACAGAACAGCACAAACTGGCCCTAACCAGAATAGAAAGAGGAGTGGGAGGCCCCGGTGCACAACTGAACAAGAACATTTGAGTGTCTAGTTTGAGAAACAGACGCCTCAAGTCCTCAACTGGCAGCTTCATTAAGTAGTATGTGCAAAATACCAGTCTCAACGTCAACAGTGAAGAGGCCACTGCGGGATGCTGGTCTTCTAGGCAGAGTTGCAAAGAAAAAGTCATATCTCAGAGTAGCCAATAAAAAGAAAAGATTAAGATGGGCAAAATAACAGACACTGGACAGAGGAAGATTGGAAAGAAGTGTTATGGACAGAGAAATCTAAGTTTGAAGAGTTTGGATCACAAAGAAGGACATTCATGAGATGCAGAAAAAATGAAAAGATGCTGGAGGAGTGCTTGATGCCATCTGTCAAGCATGGTGGAGGCAATGTGATGGTCTGGGGGTGCTTTGGTGGTGGTAAAGTGGGAGATTTGTTCAGGGTAAAATGGATCTTGATGAAGGAAGGCTATCACTCCATTTTCCAACGCCATGCCATACCCTGTGGATGGCGCTTAATTGGAGCCAATTTCCTCCTACAACAGGACAATGACCCAAAGCACAGCTCCAAACTATTGTGGGAGCTAAGCGTTAAGGAGAGCTAAGCATTAAATATAAATAGGTCTAGTTGCCAGGCTGAAGAAGCAAGGACATTAAGGACATACACATTAAGAGAAGATGACACCCAGGCTATACTCTATTTCTGAAAGGGAACAGGCCATACGTACATTTATGACAGCTGGACGTACTATTGGTCAGCAGGATGGAAGCAAGATAACTGATGACTAACACGTGAAACATAAGCATGCAATGAATGCATTATTTTTAGAATGTGAAAGGAGTTCTACCATCATTATAACCTAACCAGAAGCAGATACGAGTGTTAGTGGGCGTGAACAAGCAAGCTCTGAGATGAAAATAAAATAATGGAGAAAGGTCAAGGGAAGCTATTTTCATATAGAGGGGGGGGGGGACTCTATACGTTATGCAAAGACAGAATCCTATAGAGGCAGGACTCTGTAATGTGAGAAGTTAAGTCTCTTTCCATGGAGGGGCTTGGCTCTGTTATGTTTGGATAGGGTCCTTCCATGGAGGGGCTCAGCTCTGTTATGTTTGGATAGGGTCCTTCCATGGAGGGGCTCAGCTCTGTTATGTTTGGATAGGGTCCTTCCATGGAGGGGCTCAGCTCTGTTACGTTTGGATAGGGTCCTTCCATGGAGGGGCTCAGCTCTGTTACGTTTGGATAGGGTCCTTCCATGGAGGGGCTCAGCTCTGTTATGTTTGGATAGGGTCCTTCCATGGAGGGGCTCAGCTCTGTTACGTTTGGATAGGGTCCTTCCATGGAGGGGCTTGGCCCTGTTATGTTTGGATAGGGTCCTTCCATGGAGGGGCTTGGCCCTGTTATGTTTGGATAGGGTCCTTCCATGGAGGGGCTTGGCCCTGTTATGTTTGGATAGGGTCCTTCCATGGAGGGGCTTGGCCCTGTTATGTTTGGATAGGGTCCTTCCATGGAGGGGCTCAGCTCTGTTATGTTTGGATAGGGTCCTTCCATGGAGGGGCTTGGCCCTGTTATGTTTGGATAGGGTCCTTCCATGGAGGGGCTTGGCCCTGTTATGTTTGGATAGGGTCCTTCCATGGAGGGGCTCAGCTCTGTTACGTTAGTGATAGGGTCCTTCCATGGAGGGGCCCAGCTCTGTTACCTTAGTGATGGGGTCCTTCCATGGAGGGGCCCAGCTCTGTTACCTTAGTGATGGGGTCCTTCCATGGAGGGGCTCAGTTTTGCTACTTTGTATTAAAGTCTATATTTAATTCACAAGTTCTTGTTAGAGTATTATATTTCTGAAACGATTCTCCACGACACTATGCAATAACTATTTAGGGAAGAAGCAGTCAGCTGCTATTCTGTCTATAATGGAGTGGCCAGCACAGTCACCAGATCTCAACCCTATTGAGCTGTTGTGGGAGCAGCTTGACCGTATGGTACGTAAGAAGTGCCCATCAAGACAATCCAACTTGTGGGAGGTGCTTCAGGAAGCATGGGGTGAAATCTCTTCAGATTACCTCAACAAATTGACAACTAGAATGTCAAAGGTCTGCAAGGCTGTAATTTCTGCAAATGGAGGATTCTTTGACGAAAAAAAAGTTTGAAGGACACAATTATTATTTCATTTAAAAATCATTATTTATAACCTTGTCAATGTTTTGACTATATTTCTGATTCATTTTGCAACTAATTTCATGGAAAACCAGGACATTTCTAAGTGACCCCAAACTTCTGAATGGTAGTGTATGTTCGGTGCAACAACAACACAGGCTATTTTCATAATCCTCACATTGTAACTACTGTGGGAAATAACTAATGAGGTGATACAAATGTTCAGATTGTTACAAAATCCAATGTTGTGACTAGAAAATGGAAACCAGTAGATGAGTGATAAAAACGATGAACAAGCCAGATCTCTCTTTTGCAGGGTTGGGGTCAAATCCATTTCAATAGTTTTTAAAATCATTGGAATTAAAGAGCTTCTCATTCTCGGGTTTATTGAGAAATCATTAAGAAAAAAATATTTAAATTATTGACTTGGAATTTCCATTTACCTGACTGGAAATTCGCTCCCCAGCGACACCCATAGAGTTGGAATCACAGCCCGCCCCTTATCAAATGTACTCTTATCCAACTCTATGGTGACCCCTCCTCAATCACAACACCAACCAATCACACAGGCCACCCAAAACCCCGACCCAACCCCCAACCAATCACACAAGCCATTTGAAGCCCCGACTCAACCCCCAAAAGGACAGATAGAGGACAGCGTACCCGACGAGGAGTCGGAGGATTTTAGAGCAAAAGACCAACCATCTGGGGTCATAGACGCACAGTGAGGTAGACGCAGTTCCACCGGCTTCAGGAACTGAAGACCATGAGGCCCACACATCACCAGAGGGCTGAGCAGGGTCTCTCCTGGATGGAATAGACAGAGGCAAGAATTATATATTTTTCTATTTTGTCTTTAGAAGAATGGAATTCTGCTCTCCTTTCATATTTAAGATAGACAGATCTTGAGAAAAGGGGGAAGACAGTTGAAAGGGATGGAAGATCGAGATGGACCAAGGGGATCGAACCCTTGTCTCCAGGGTCCTGAGTTGGCAGCACTTCTGCTAGAGCAACAAGAGTAAGATGTACTATCCAGCGGGCATAGTGATGAAGAAAACACTAGACACATACCTTTCTCCTTGTCCAGGGGGGGCAGGATGCTGTTGTCCCGACAGACCTTGAAATAGATCTCCTGTTCTATGCTGTCGGGGATGGCTCCCTGGGGGATGATGATGCTGACTCCCGTCTCGATGGAGCTCAGCACCCCGCCGTTACAGTTGAAGATCCCCCGGGCCGTGGCCACCACTGTGTGACCTTCATCCTCCTCATCATCTTCCAGAACACTGGGGTCGAGAGGAGAGAGAGTTGTGACTGTTAGTTATTATCTATACTGTATAGAACACTGGGGTAGAGAGAGGTAGTTACTATCTATACTGTATAGAACACTGGGGTAGAGAGAGGTAGTTACTATCTATACTGTATAGAACACTGGGGTAGAGTTAGTTACTATCTATACTGTATAAAACACTGGGGTAGAGTTAGTTACTATCTATACTGTATAGAACACTGGGGTAGAGGTAGTTACTATCTATACTGTATAGAACACTGGGGTAGAGAGTTAGTTACTATCTATACTGTATAGAACACTGGGGTAGAGAGTTAGTTACTATCTATACTGTATAGAACACTGGGGTAGAGAGAGGTAGTTACTATCTATACTGTATAGAACACTGGGGTAGAGAGGTAGTTACTATCTATACTGTATAGAACACTGGGGTAGAGAGAGGTAGTTACTATCTATACTGTATAGAACACTGGGGTAGAGAGAGGTAGTTACTATCTATACTGTATAGAACACTGGGGTAGAGAGAGGTAGTTACTATCTATACTGTATAGAACACTGGGGTAGAGAGAGGTAGTTACTATCTATACTGTATAGAACACTGGGGTAGAGAGAGGTAGTTACTATCTATACTGTATAGAACACTGGGGTAGAGAGGTAGTTACTATCTATACTGTATAGAACACTGGGGTAGAGAGTTAGTTACTATCTATACTGTATAGAACACTGGGGTAGAGAGAGGTAGTTACTATCTATATACCGTATAGAACATACATAACCAGGCCCCTACATAACCCTGCTACATAACCAGGCCCCTACATAACCCTGCTACATAACCAGGCCACAACATAACCCTGCTACATAACCAGGCCGCTACATAACCAGGCCCCTACATAACCCTGCTACATAACCAGGCCACAACATAACCCTGCTACATAACCAGGCCACAACATAACCCTGCTACATAACCAGGCCCCTACATAACCCTGCTACATAACCAGGCCACAACATAACCCTGCTACATAACCAGGCCCCTACATAACCCTGCTACATAACCAGGCCCCTACATAACCCTGCTACATAACCAGGCCACAACATGACCCTGCTACATAACCAGGCCCCTACATAACCCTGCTACATAACCAGGCCACAACATAACCCTGCTACATAACCAGGCCACAACATAACCCTGCTACATAACCAGGCCGCTACATAACCAGGCCACAACATGACCCTGCTACATAACCAGGCCACAACATAACCCTGCTACATAACCAAGCCACAAGATAACCCTGCTACATAACTAGGCCCCTACATAACCCTGCTACATAACCCTGCTACATAACCAGGCCACAAGATAACCCTGCTACATAACCAGGCCACAAGATAACCCTGCTACATAACTAGGCCCCTACATAACCCTGCTACATAACCAGGCCACAAGATAACCCTGCTACATAACCAGGCCCCTACATAACCCTGCTACATAACCAGGCCCCTACATAAACCTGCTACATAACCCTTCTACATAACCAGGTCCCTACATAACTCTGCTACATAACCAGGCCCCTACATAAACCTGCTACATAACCAGGTCCCTACATAACCCTGCTACATAACCAGGTCCCAACATAACCCTGCTACATAACCAGGCCCCTACATAACCCTGCTACATAACCAGGCCCCTACATAACCAGGCTTCTACATAACCAGGTCCCTACATAACCAGATCCCTACATAACCCTGCTACATAACCAGGTCCCTACATAACCCTGCTACATAACCAGGTCCCTACATAACCCTGCTACATAACCCTGCTACATAACCAGGCCCCTACATAACCAGGCTTCTACATAACCAGGTCCCTACATAACCAGATCCCTACATAACCCTGCTACATAACCAGGTCCCTACATAACCAGGCCACAACATAACCCTGCTACATAACCAGGTCCTTACATAACCAGGCCCCTACATAACCCTGCTACATAACCAGGCCACAACATAACCCTGCTACATAACCAGGCCCCTACATAAACCTGCTACATAACCCTGCTACATAACCAGGTCCCTACATAACTCTGCTACATAACCAGGCCCCTACATAACCCTGCTACATAACCAGGTCCCTACATAACTCTGCTACATAACCAGGTCCCTACATAACCAGATCCCTACATAACCCTGCTACATAACCAGATCCCTACATAACCCTGCTACATAACCAGATCCCTACATAACTCTGCTACATAACCAGATCCCTACATAACCCTGCTACATAACCAGGCCTCTACATAACCCTGCTACATAACCAGGCCCCTACATAACCAGGCCCCTGCATAACCAGGTCCCTGCATAACCAGGCCCCTACATAACCCTGCTACATAACCCCTACATAACCAGGCCCCTATATAACCAGGCCCCACATAACCCTATAACCAGGTCCCTACATAACCCTGCTACATAACCAGGCCACAACATAACCCTGCTACATAACCAGCTCCCTACATAACCAGCTCCCTACATAACCCTGCGACATAACCCTGCTACATAACCAGGCCCCTACATAACCAGCTCCCTACATAACCCTGCTACATAACCAGGCCACAAGATAACCCTACTACATAACCAGGCCCCTACATAACAAGGCCTCTACATAACCAGGTCCCTACATAACCAGGTCCCTACATAACCCTGCTACATAACTAGGCCACAACATAACCCTGCTACATAACCAGCTCCCTTCATAACCAGGTCCCTACATAACCAGGTCCCTACATAACCAGGCCCCTACATAAACCTGCTACGTAACCAGGCCTCTACATAACCAGGTCCCTACATAACCAGGCCTCTACATAACCAGGCCCCTACATAACCAGGCCCCTCATAACCAGGCCCCTACATAACCAGGCCTCTACATAACCAGGTCCCCACATAACCCTGCTACATAACCAGGCCACAACATAACCCTGCTACATAACCAGCTCCCTACATAACCAGCTCCCTACATAACCAGGCCCCTACATAACCAGGCTTCTACATAACCAGGCTTCTACATAACCCTGCTACATAACTAGGCCCCTACATAACCCTGCTACATAACCAGATCCCGACATAACCAGGCCCCTACATAAACCTGCTACATAACCAGGTCCCTACATAACCAGGCCCCTACATAAACCTGCTACGTAACCAGGCCCCTACATAACCAGGTCCCTACATAACCAGGCCCCTACATAACCAGGTACCTACATAAACCTGCTACATAACCAGGCCTCTACATAACCCTACAAGGTCATAAACATGCTTCCTCAGATGTATAATTATTGCCATTGCTTGTATATGACGTTCAAGACAGGTAATGAGTGTTTTGGTGTATGGAAGACAGGTAATGAGTGTTTTGGTGTATGGAAGACAGGTAATGAGTGTTTTGGTGTATGGAAGACAGGTAATGAGTGTTTTGGTGTATGGAAGACAGGTAATGAGTGTTTTGGTAAATGGAAGACAGGTAATGAGTGTTTTGGTATATGGAAGACAGGTAATGAGTGTTTTGATGTATGGGGAAGAGAGGCGGAGCTAAAGGCAGAGCTGTAGGCGGAGCTAAAGGAGTCATCCACCACAGAACCAGAGTAACAGTCACAGAGGTCACGACATGGTCAGAACTCAGAACCATGATTTAGTACAACAGTAAATATGGCCAGTGCCTGTATGATAGTGCGGATGTTCCAGTGATTTAATGAGTACTGTATGTACCGTTTGTGGGTGTCGGGAGGCTGTGGCTAGAGGCATAACAATGAGGAACCTGCTAAATGACCATATTGGAACAACCTTGCCAAACAAACACCTTGTCAAGAGGTTCGGAACTCTTGGGATAACCGTTAACAAGTCACCTGACCAGGGTTTGAGCCCCTCCATATCCTTACCTGACAGGTATGGCCTTGGGAACAGCATTGTTGACTAAGTTGTTGTGCTGCTGGTACTTGGGCCCCCTGTTGTCCATGGTGCGTGTGAACGTGTCCAGTCCACTGTCGTGGTCCAGGGCCTGAGGAGACAGCGGCGGCTTGGTCCTGCTGTTGTTGTTGACCACACTGGGTTTGGGGTTGCTGCTACTGATCAGGAGGTCGTTGGGGAGGAGGTTGTGGTTGAACTTGGGGCTCTCAAACTTCCTCTCGAAGGGCCGGGCCGAGGAGGTGTAAGGCTTAGGGACATATCGGTTGTAGCTTTGTGGGGTGGGGGTGGTTCCAGGGGTTTTGGGGGGTGCGTCGGTGCCGTTGACCCCCACTGGGGACCTCTGGGCCAGGTAGGGCTGGGAGGGGAGATCCTGGAGGGTAGAGGGGCGAAGGCCGGAGAGATCGTGTTTGGGAGAGGCGCTGAGGAGATTGTCGGGCTGTGAGTTCACTAGAGAGAGAGGGGAAGGGATGTGAGTTCACTAGAGAGAGAGGGATGTGAGTTCACTAGAGAGAGAGGGACGGGAGTTCACTAGAGAGAGAGGGATGTGAGTTCACTAGAGAGAGAGGGATGTGAGTTCGCTAGAGAGAGAGGGATGTGAGTTCACTAGAGAGAGAGGGATGTGAGTTCACTAGAGAGAGAGGGATGTGAGTTCACTAGAGAGAGAGGGATGTGAGTTCACTAGAGAGAGAGGGATGTGAGTTCACTAGAGAGAGAGGGATGTGAGTTCACTAGAGAGGGATGTGAGTTCACGAGAGAGAGGGATGTGAGTTCACTAGAGAGAGGGATGTGAGTTCACTAGAGAGAGAGGGATGTGAGTTCACTAGAGAGAGGGATGTGAGTTCACTAGAGAGAGGGATGTGAGTTCACTAGAGAGAGGGATGTGAGTTCACTAGAGAGAGGGGAAGGGATGTGAGTTCACTAGAGAGAGGGATGTGAGTTCACTAGAGAGAGAGGGATGTGAGTTCACTAGAGAGAGAGGGATGTGAGTTCACTAGAGAGAGGGATGTGAGTTCACTAGAGAGAGGGATGTGAGTTCACTAGAGAGAGGGATGTGAGTTCACTAGAGAGAGGGATGTGAGTTCACTAGAGAGAAGGATGTGAGTTCACTAGAGAGAGGGGAAGGGATGTGAGTTCACTAGAGAGAGGGGAAGGGATGTGAGTTCACTAGAGAGAGGGGAAGGGATGTGAGTTCACTAGAGAGAGGGGAAGGGATGTGAGTTCACTAGAGAGAGTGGGAGGGATGTGAGTTCACTAGAGAGAGAGGGATGTGAGTTCACTAGAGAGAGAGGGATGTGAGTTCACTAGAGAGAGGGATGTGAGTTCACGAGAGAGAGGGATGTGAGTTCACTAGAGAGAGAGGGATGTGAGTTCACTAGAGAGAGGGATGTGAGTTCACTAGAGAGAGGGGAAGGGATGTGAGTTCACTAGAGAGAGGGGAAGGGATGTGAGTTCACTAGAGAGAGGGGAAGGGATGTGAGTTCACTAGAGAGAGGGGAAGGGATGTGAGTTCACTAGAGAGAGTGGGAGGGATGTGAGTTCACTAGAGAGAGAGGGATGTGAGTTCACTAGAGAGAGAGGGATGTGAGTTCACTAGAGAGAGGGATGTGAGTTCACGAGAGAGAGGGATGTGAGTTCACTAGAGAGAGAGGGATGTGAGTTCACTAGAGAGAGGGATGTGAGTTCACTAGAGAGAGGGATGTGAGTTCACTAGAGAGAGAGGGATGTGAGTTCACTAGAGAGAGAGGGATGTGAGTTCACTAGAGAGAGAGGGATGTGAGTTCACTAGAGAGAGGGATGTGAGTTCACTAGAGAGAGGGATGTGAGTTCACGAGAGAGAGGGATGTGAGTTCACTAGAGAGAGAGATGTGAGTTCACTAGAGAGAGGGATGTGAGTTCACTAGAGAGAGGGGAAGGGATGTGAGTTCACTAGAGAGAGGGATGTGAGTTCACTAGAGAGAGGGGAAGGGATGTGAGTTCACTAGAGAGAGGGGAAGGGATGTGAGTTCACTAGAGAGAGGGGAAGGGATGTGAGTTCACTAGAGAGAGGGGAAGGGATGTGAGTTCACTAGAGAGAGGGGAAGGGATGTGAGTTCTCTAGAGAGAGTGGGAGGGATGTGAGTTCACTAGAGAGAGGGGAAGGGATGTGAGTTCACTAGAGAGAGAGGGGAAGGGATGTGACCACCGTAATACAGCCTAGATTCAGGCTTTACATGTCTATACAGCCACAAGTCTACCACACTATTATATGGTAGAGATGCTTTTAGTAGCCACCAGAAAATCACAAGTGAATTGTCAGTACTTTGCTGGATTAAAAAGGCTACATGACATTATCATGGTTCGTTACCATCATTGGTGGTGAGTTTGGGCAGGCTGTTGGGTGGTACGGCAGGGCTGGGGGGTCCGTACTGGGAGACAGGACTGATCTGGGGGAGGGGCTCGTACCTCTTCTCTACCGGACTCACCTTCTCCATAGACTCCGCCCTAAAACACAGATACGACAGAAGGTGTTTAAGATCATTACAGTAGAATTGTGAAGAATCATTTAATCTACTAATCAGTGTCACCTTGAATCTCCAATAACTCATTATGCGATGAAGATTAGCAGTTCTGCCTCAGGACATGATCCCCTCAAAATGCTGACAGTCAGCCTGATCTCTGACCATATTGATTGTACTTCCCCTCTCAGATCTGTTGTAGGGGTTATGGGTAGTGAAGAAGTGTGCCTGTTGTAGGGGTTATGGGTAGTGCAGTGTGCCTGTTGTAGGGGTTATGGGTAGTGCAGTGTGCCTGTTGTAGGGGTTATGGGTAGTGCAGTGTGCCTGTTGTAGGGGTTATGGGTAGTGTACCTGTTGTAGGGGTTATGGGTAGTTTACCTGTTGTAAGGGTTATGGGTAGTGTAGTGTGCCTGTTGTAGGGGTTATGGGTAGTGTAGTGTACCTGTTGTAGGGGTTATGGGTAGTTTACCTGTTGTAAGGGTTATGGGTAGTGTAGTGTGCCTGTTGTAGGGGTTATGGGTAGTGTAGTGTACCTGTTGTAGGGGTTATGGGTAGTGTACCTGTTGTAAGGGTTATGGGTAGTGTAGTGTACCTGTTGTAGGGGTTATGGGTAGTGTAGTTTACCTGTTGTAGGGGTTATGGGTAGTGCAGTGTACCTGTTGTAGGGGTTATGGGTAGTGTACCTGTTGTAAGGGTTATGGGTAGTGTAGTGTACCTGTTGTAAGGGTTATGGGTAGTGTAGTGTACCTATGGGTAGTGTACCTGTTGTAGGGGTTATGGGTAGTGTAGTTTACCTGTTGTAGGGGTTATGGGTAGTGTACCTGTTGTAAGGGTTATGGGTAGTGTAGTTTACCTGTTGTAGGGGTTATGGGTAGTGTAGTTTACCTGTTGTAGGGGTTATGGGTAGTGTACCTGTTGTAAGGGTTATGGGTAGTGTAGTGTACCTGTTGTAGGGGTTATGGGGAGTGTACCTTTTGTAAGGGTTATGGGTAGTGTAGTTTACCTGTTGTAGGGGTTATGGGTAGTATACCTGTTGTAAGGGTTATGGGTAGTGTAGTGTACCTGTGGTAGGGGTTATGGGTAGTGTACCTGTTGTAGGGGTTATGGGTAGTGTAGTGTACCTGTTGTAGGGGTTATGGGTAGTGTAGTTTACCTGTTGTAAGGGTTATGGGTAGTGTAGTTTACCTGTTGTAAGGGTAAGCTAGCTGGGTTTGTGGTGGGAACCGGTTGATCCCGGGGGTGGGGTTCATGGTCTTGCTGTCGAAGCTGCGGCGGTCAAAGTAGGACAGCTGCTTCCTGTAGTACTCCTCATCCTCGTCAGCATCGTAATGGTTGGAGGAGTGGGCCACGTCATCCAGGGGCTTAGACCCAGGGGCATTCTGGGGCTCGGGGGCTCTGAGGGGGAGATGGACAGTCAGAGAGCAGCACAGATAAATGTTGGGGTCAATTACATTTCAATTCCAGTCAATTCAGAAAGTAAACCAAATTCCAATTTGCAATAAAAAAAAAAAACTTGAAATGGAATTGACCCCAACCCTGATACACTTACAAATCCATTCCACAGAGTAGAGGGAGAGACAGGATAACCAGTTAGAGAGCTCAACAGATCCACACAGGAGAAAGTAGAGCAAGCGACAGACAGTGAGACAGATGGACAGACAGTCAGAGGGGCAGACAGACAGTGAGACAGAGGGGCATACAGACAGACAGACAGTGAGACAGAGGGGCATACAGACAGACAGACAGACAGACAGACAGACACAGACAGACAGATCCACACAGTAATAGCAAGAGTACAAACATGGATAAACACAAGAGGAAGAGAGAGACAGGTCACTGTACCGATCAATACAGGAGAGAGAGACAGGTCACTGTACCGATCAATACAGGAGAGACAGACAGGTCACTGTACTGATCAATACAGGAGAGAGAGACAGGTCACTGTACTGATCAATACAGGAGAGAGAGACAGGTCACTGTACTGATCAATACAGGAGAGAGACAGGTCACTGTACCGATCAATACAGGAGAGACAGACAGGTCACTGTACCGATCAATACAGGAGACAGACTGTCACTATACCGATCAATACAGGAGACAGACTGTCACTATACCGATCAATACAGGAGAGACAGACAGGTCACAGTCAGGTCACTGTACTGATCAATTCAGGAGAGACAGACAGGTCACTGTACTGATCAATACAGGAGAGACAGACAGGTCACAGACAGGTCACTGTACTGATCAATTCAGGAGAGACAGACAGGTCACTGTACCGATCAATACAGGAGACAGACTGTCACTATACCGATCAATACAGGAGAGACAGACAGGTCACTGTACCGATCAATACAGGAGAGACAGACAGGTCACTGTACCAATCAATACAGGAGAGACAGACAGGTCACTGTACCGATCAATTCAGGAGAGACAGACAGGTCACTGTACCGATCAATACAGGAGAGACAGACAGGTCACTGTACCGATCAATACAGGAGAGAGAGACAGGTCACTGTACCGATCAATACAGGAGAGACAGACAGGTCACTGTACCGATCAATACAGGAGAGACAGACAGGTCACTGTACCGATCAATACAGGAGAGACAGACAGGTCACTGTACCGATCAATACAGGAGAGACAGACAGGTCACTGTACCGATCAATACAGGAGAGACAGACAGGTCACTGTACCGATCAATACAGGAGAGACAGACAGGTCACTGTACCGATCAATACAGGAGAGACAGACAGGTCACTGTACCGATCAATACAGGAGAGACAGACAGGTCACTGTACCGATCAATACAGGAGAGACAGACAGGTCACTGTACCGATCAATACAGGAGAGACAGACAGGTCACTGTACCGATCAATACAGGAGAGACAGACAGGTCACTGTACCGATCAATACAGGAGAGACAGACAGGTCACTGTACCGATCAATACAGGAGAGACAGACAGGTCACAGTACCGATCAATACAGGAGAGACAGACAGGTCACTGTACCGATCAATACAGGAGACAGACAGGTCACTGTACCGATCAATACAGGAGAGAGACAGGTCACTGTACCGATCAATACAGGAGAGAGACAGGTCACTGTACCGATCAATACAGGAGAGACAGACAGGTCACTGTACCGATCAATACAGGAGAGACAGACAGGTCACTGCACCGATCAATACAGGAGAGACAGACAGGTCACTGTACCGATCAATACAGGAGAGACAGACAGGTCACTGTACCGATCAATACAGGAGAGACAGACAGGTCACTGTACCGATCAATACAGGAGAGAGACAGGTCACTGTACTGATCAATTCAGGAGAGAGAGACAGGTCACTGTACTGATCAATACAGGAGAGACAGACAGGTCACAGACAGGTCACTGTACTGATCAATTCAGGAGAGACAGACAGGTCACAGTACTGATCAATACAGGAGAGAGAGACAGGTCACTGTACCGATCAATACAGGAGAGAGACAGGTCGATACAGGAGAGAGAGACAGATAACTGTACTGATCAATACAGGAGAGAGACAGATGGTCTTCACATTACAGCGTTCTGTTTTCCTGATGCATCCTGGTAGCTGCACTGTCTAACATGTCCACTAGGTGAAGCTCTGGGGTTGACAGTGATAAATGGACCATGTGGATTTTCTCACCACTGTCCTTCATACCACAAGTCTGATCCAACATGACTTCCAGGATAGTATGTGATCATTTCTGGGGGTTGAACCCATAACCCTGGTGTTATGAGCACCAGAGCAGAGCGCTGTGCTGTGTGTGTATATACACACACCTGTAAGTAGGCTTCTCCTGCTCCAGGTTGCTGAGGGAGTTGGCTTTGGGGACAGGACCAGGTGCAGTCATAGGTCTGGGCAGGTCCGCAGGCTGGAACACCAGACAGACCACAGGCAGGTTGAAACAGAATAACGTACGACTACCCAGGTCGTCCACTATCAGGTCAAGTTGCAGTCAGAAGCACCGCTCGGTTCTACAATGTATCTTCTTCAAACTGTAATCACAGTGCTAAATTTATGCCCCGTCACCCAACATTCAATTAAGATAAAAAATGGTTTCTTTTCTTTCATTTGTACTATATATATATATATCCCATTTTGACTTGACAGCTTGGCCTTATAGTGGGAACCAACTACACAACCAACTCACATGTTATATCCTGGTATCCCAATCACATTCATCAGTGGTTTGTTGCCCCAATCACACGTTACTCTGTTAGAAGAACCCCCATTTGCCACTGATCAGTAGGCCTGCTTTATATTCTTTCCAAGTACCCCCCCCTCCCTCCCCTCCCTCCCCTGGATTTGTGGCTTCCTCCCCTTGCCCCCCCAACCTGGAGTTGAACCAGGGACCGTCTGAACACATCAACAATTGCCTCCCACAAAGATTCGTTACCTATTGCTCCACAAAAGCCGCGGCCCTGACAGGGCAAGGGAAACTACTTCAATGTCTCAAGAGTGAGTGACGTCACAGATTGAAACGCTACTAGCGCGCACCGCTAACTAGCTAGCAATTTCACACCGGTTATATATAGGCCAAGTACCCCCAGACATCCATTATAACTACCAGGGCTACTAATACTCCAGGCTGAGACCCCGCAGACATCCATTATAACTACCAGGGCTACTAGTACTCCAGGCTGAGACCCCGCAGACATCCATTATAACTACCAGGGCTACTAGTACCCCAGGCTGAGACCCCCCAGACATCCATTATAACTACCAGGGCTACTAGTACCCCAGGCTGAGACCCCCCAGACATCCATTACAAGCATGCGTTCTAGGTGTTTGGCCGTGTCGTGGTATAAGAGACGTACCCTCATGACGGTGGAGTCGCCAGCCTCCTTGGCCCGGTCCACAGACACTGACCTCTTATTCTCAAACATCTTGACCCTGTTGAGCACCGACTGGGGCTTCATGGCTGGGTCGTCCTTTTCCTCCTCCCCCCGGGGCGGTGGAGGGAGGGGTTTGGACCCAGCGTTTACCCCCATCTCTCCCGGAGAGGCCAAGGGCTCAGGTTTGTGAGGGGGAAGGGGTGGGTCAGAGGTCATTAGAGGTTCACGGTTGTAGCCACCGCCCCGACTGGGAGGCACCGGGTTATAGGAGGGTCTCAGGCCAGGAGCAGAGTCTCCGTAATACTGCTTGGGGGGTTCCGGGGAGCGGGGAGAGCTGAGGCAGTAGCCGTGAGGGGGCTCGGCCTCGTAGGGAGAGCAGGCGTCGTAAGGGCCAGCCGAGGGCGGGAGAGACGGTTCATCATACCGCATTGGCCCCGGAGGTTTACCGTGACGAGGCTTGCCGTCGTAGCCCTGCATACCCGCCGGGGCCTCATCGTAGCGGGGCTGGGGGGGGCTGTAGTCCCTGACGGGACCGTCCTCATAGGGGGTGGTACCCCTGGGAGGGTAGCCCTGCTGGTGGACCGGGCCGGGCTGGTACCCCGGGGGCTGGGGAGAAGAGGTCTGCTGGTCGTAGGGGGGCCACCGGCCATCATCGTAGTTTTGAGGCACACGGTTGTCGTACTGCAGGTGAGAGTCAAAGTTCCCCTGTTGAGGCTTTGGTTCGGCGTAGCCCCCCCTGTCGCTACAGAAGGCGTAAGGCGGGTGGTCGTACTGGCGGTATGGCTGTTTGTCCTGGTAGGGCTGCTGGGTGTAGCTCAGAGACGACTTCATGCCTCCGTGGTTCACTCTCACTGGTTCCTCCAGACTGTACAGATCCTTCTTGTACATCTGCAGGGGAGAGACATCCAAGACAGACGTCAGAGCTTGGTATCTACTGAACTATAGTAGTAAACTACCTGGTCAGAGCTTGGTATCTACTGAACTATAGTAGTAAACTACCTGGTCAGAGCTTGGTATCTACTGAACTATAGTAGTAAACTACCTAGTCAGAGCTTGGTATCTACTGAACTATAGTAGTAAACTACCTAGTCAGAGCTTGGTATCTACTGAACTATAGTAGTAAACTACCTGGTCAGAGCTTGGTATCTACTGAACTATAGTAGTAAACTACCTGGTCAGAGCTTGGTATCTACTGAACTATCTATAGTAGTAAACTACCTGGTCACAGCTTGGTATCTACTGAACTATCTATAGTAGTAAACTACCTGGTCAGAGCTTGGTATCTACTGAACTAACTACCTGGTCAGAGCTTGGTATCTACTGAACTATAGTAGTAAACTACCTGGTCAGAGCTTGGTATCTACTGAACTATAGTAGTAAACTACCTAGTCAGAGCTTGGTATCTACTGAACTATAGTAGTAAACTACCTGGTCAGAGCTTGGTATCTACTGAACTATAGTAGTAAACTACCTGGTCAGAGCTTGGTATCTACTGAACTATCTATAGTAGTAAACTACCTAGTCAGAGCTTGGTATCTACTGAACTATAGTAGTAAACTACCTAGTCAGAGCTTGGTATCTACTGAACTATAGTAGTAAACTACCTAGTCAGAGCTTGGTATCTACTGAACTATAGTAGTAAACTACCTGGTCAGAGCTTGGTATCTACTGAACTATAGTAGTAAACTACCTAGTCAGAGCTTGGTATCTACTGAACTATCTATAGTAGTAAACTACCTAGTCAGAGCTTGGTATCTACTGAACTATAGTAGTAAACTACCTGGTCAGAGCTTGGTATCTACTGAACTATAGTAGTAAACTACCTAGTCAGAGCTTGGTATCTACTGAACTATAGTAGTAAACTACCTAGTCAGAGCTTGGTATCTACTGAACTATAGTAGTAAACTACCTGGTCAGAGCTTGGTATCTACTGAACTATAGTAGTAAACTACCTAGTCAGAGCTTGGTATCTACTGAACTATAGTAGTAAACTACCTGGTCAGAGCTTGGGTGAATAAGATTTCTGATGTATCAATTATTACAGATGGCAAATTAAGTTGAAAACGTGTAAACCTGATTGGAAAACTATAATTTTCATACAGTTTTGGACAAATAATAAAAAATTAAAAAATTATTACAAAAATAAAAGTAGAGGAAATGACAGAAACTACTAAATAAATCCCCCCAAAAATCAAGTCAAGAGAGGAATGAATTATTAAAGAGAGGTTCACCTGAAACCTGACGATAAGGACTGAACACAGATCAATAGTAACTAATAACAATACATGACACAAACATCAAGTCAAAGTGCAAAGTACACAAGCAATTCTCTTATCAATTATTCCTAATCAGAACTGAATGTATATTTGACAAGAAGCCTTTCAAGAAATGACTCAAAAATGTCCAAATCCTTCCTGATCACCAAATCACGTTTTCCGATAATGTTGTCAATAGCGTTTTTTTTTTTCTTTCTCCCTTCTGAACGGCTTCATTTCAAAAAACAGGTGATATGTAGCCTTTAGACAGCACATCTCGTAACAGACAGTCACTTCCTATGGAAGAAGCTTTGTGAACGTTAAAACTTCTACACGAGTCAATACTACAACGGAAGATGTACATTTATGCAGTTTTAAAATACAAGTTTTAGGGTTGTTGTTTTTTTCCATAGGGAGAGTCAACTGCTTTTGTGACAGAGACTAGTAAATACCAAGAATACTGTCTGCAGGTTAGCATAGTTTATCATGCAACCAACATTCAGTTTTAGCATCTTATGCAACTACAGTCTACTACACACTAGCATTACAACATACAGTACATCTACATGTGCCTCTGCAGGTATATTTGACCAAGAGTCAGTCAGTCAGAGAAGTTAAATAAGTAGAGAAGCAGAAAAGAACCCAAAACATGCAAAAGGAAGAAGAGGAGACGACAGTAACCGGTAATGCTGGTTCTTCTTATCCTGGTCACACCATCAGACTCCCAAATGTACCGCATCCTATTCCCTATACAATGCACTACTTTTGTCCAGAATCTGAGCAGGCTCTGGCCAAAAGTAGCGTACTAAATAGGGAATGGAGTGCAGTTTCAGATTTTCCCACAGACGACCGGACAAACCCCCCCTGCCCCCCCCCCCCATGACTACCAGCCCACTGTGATTGGTGCATGTGTACTGACTTAGTCACACAAGGTGTGTGTTTGAGATTGACTATATTTTGCACAATCACTGATTTTACAAGTCCCCTTGGCTTGCATCCCAAATAACTAAGCGACAAAATAAGCAATTCTGCGCCTCCATTGTCGCCTTGCTCCAAACTCCTCCCCTCAAACACACCGATTGGCTAGATTCTTGCTTTCTGACTGGTCAAAGGTCAGTGGTCACACAGCGTGGGCGGGGCATGCAGACAGAGAGCCAGTCAGAGGAGAAAGAAGCGTGTGCGAAGAAAAAGACAGGCAAGTTCAAACAGAACAGCAGGCTGGGGGGGCGGGGCAGAGAACCGGGCGGGGCAGTTAAGGGCGTGACTGGCCCAGGCCCGGTCCAGGTGTTCTAGTGAGGTAGCAGGTAGGTGCTGGGGTGGTGGTGGTGGTAGGTAGGTGAGTACCTTGGGTTCAGGACCAGGGCCGAGCGGCGATTGAGACAGGTGTTGGGGTTCGAGTGATGGTGGTGTTGGGGGCGGGGCTAGCTCAGTAGGGGCGGGACTGGGGCTGCTAAGGAGTGTGTCTGCAGCCTGAGGAGCTGCAACCGGAGTCTCCTCCTCCAGGTCAGGGGTCATACCCTCTAGCTGCAACACAGGCTGCTGTGACTCAGTCTCAACAGCAGGGGGCGCCACCGCCGCAGGCAGCAGAGAGGAAGGAATAGCCAGAGCAGCATCGTCTTGCTGTGAAGTATCGTTAAGAGACATTTTATTGCAACAGGCTGCCAAGAGGAAGAACACAGAAACACTCCACAAACTACAGCAGTTTCTCTCTCCGTCTCCGTAGTAACCTTCTGTCTATGTTCCTCCTCCTGGAATCATTTTGACACCTGCCAGAAACCGGTATGCAGCGTATTTGCAACAGCGTGGTGACAACAGATGGCTTTACAACATACATTCCTCGTGTATACTAAAGCATATAAAGGGTTAGTGAAGGAACAAACACATTTGTATTGTTTACAAGCGGCACAAACATCACTCTGAAGAACAAATCACATGTAATTTCTGCCTGTTTTACCCACAGAGGCATCTACTGCTATACCTGCTCTCCTCCCTCCCTCTCTCTCTCTTTTCTTCCCTCCCTCCCTTCCTCCCTTACCTGCTGAGGAGCGGCGGACATCTTGAAACCGGACGGGTCGATGCAGTTGGCCGGGTCGGACGGCGTCACAGAAGCGTGCTGGTATCCAGAGTAACCACCAGACGAGGGGTCCTGGATGACGGGCGGGTCCTCTCTGACCGGCTCTGAGGAGCGGGTGATGGCTGGCTCCGTGGGCAGGCCAACCTAATAGGATTTAGAGATTGGAGTTACAACAAACTGAGACCTTTTTAAAACTTGTATGAGGTACACTATATATACAAAGGTATGTGGACACCCCTTCAAATGAGTGGATTAAGCTAACACAACCATGCAATCTCCATAGACAAACATTGACAGTGAAATGTCCTTACTGAAGAGCTCAGTGACTTACACCGTCATAGGATGCCACCTTTCCAACAAGTGAGTTTGTCAAATTATCAGACCTGGTAGCGCTGCCCCGGTCAACTGTACGTGCTGTTATTGTGAACTGGAAACGTCTAGGAGCAACAACGGCTCAGCCGCGAAGTGGTAGACCACACAAGCTCACAGAACGGGACAGTCGAGCGCTGAAGCGCATAGCTCATAAAAATGATCTGTCCTCGGTTGCAACACTCCAAACTGCCTCTGGAAGCAACGTCAGCACAAGAACTGTTCATTGGTAGCTTCATGTTCCATGGCCGAGCAGCCGCACACAAGCCTAAGATCGCCATGCGCAATGCCAAGCTTCGGATCGAGTGTTGTAAAGCTCGTCGCCATTGGACTCTGGAGCAGTGGAAACGTGTTCTCTGGAGTGATGAATCACGCTTCATCCTCTGGCAGTCCGACAGACTGGGTTTGGCGGATGCCAGGAGAACGCTACCTGCCCGAATGGATAGTGCCAACTGTAAAGTTTGGTGGAGGATAAATAATGGTCTGGGGCTGTTTTTCATGGTTGGGGCTAGTGCCCTTAAGTTCCAGTAAAGGGAAATCTTAACGCTACATTCTAGATGATTCTGTGTTTTGTGGCAACAGTTTGGGAAAGGCCATTTCCTGTTTCAACATGACATGAGATGTTTGAAGAGCATGTGTCTTAATGTAACTGTATTCTGCATAATTCAGCCTTTTTGACTGCGAACATGAATCAAATATCTATTTCAGAAATAAAATAATCTCTAATATATAATTTTTTATTTTTTTTAAATCAGACCGACCTCGTCATTGAGCGTCTCGTCTAGTTCCTGGTCAGTGTAGGCCCCGCCCTCTGTGTCCGTGTCCTCATAGTCAGAGGTGTGGCGGCTGTCCGTGCTGTACATGGAGTACTCACTGCCCGGGGCTGACAGATATGACAGACGGTCATCATGGATGTCGAGGTCATCGTCCGGAGCGCCGTCCGCCTGGGGAGAGGCAAAGGAAGAAGAGGAGGGAGTGGTGGATGGGAAGAAATATGCAGTTTTTTTTAGGGTTGCTTCAGCAGGTGAGTCAGAAATGATTAGATGTTATTCAAACAAAACAAAGCTCAATGCTTTTGGAAAGATCATATTTATGAGTGACTTTTGGTTTTTAGTTTTTTTTTTTAAACTGTGAAACTACAGTTGAGTGTTTCTCTCACCTTGCCCTCTGACACCCAGACCAACTGGTTCTGTTGCTGCTGAACGGTCTCCTTCAGAGCGCCGTACCAGCCATCGTTCATGTTGTTCATGTTGATGGTGGCTAACAGAGGACAGAAGGGTTACCGTGTTACTGGTTAGCATGATGCTGCCCATTTAGCATGAGAGCAATTCAACATGAATGGATCCCTGAGGAATTCCACCAGATGTAGTGGCCTTATTACACAGAACAAAAAATGTAAACGAAACATGAAACAACTTCAAAGATTTTACTGAGTTACCAGTTCATATAAGGAAATCTGTCAATTTAAATAAACTCATTAGGCCCTAATCTATAGATTTCACGACATGGAATACAGATATGCATCTGTTGGTCACAGATACCTTCAAAAGATAAGGGTAAGGGGTGTGGATCAGATAACCAGTCAGTATCTGGTGTGACCACCATTTGCCTCATTCAGTGCTACACATCTCCCTCACATAGAATTGATCAGGTTGTTGATTGCGGCAGGTGGAATGTTGTCCCACTCCTCTTCAATGGCTGTGCGGAGCTGTTGGATATTGGCGGGAACTGGAACACGCTGTCGTACAAGACGATCCAGAGCATCCCAAACATGCTCAATGGGTGACATGTCTGGTGAGGATACAGACCATGGAAGAACTGGGACATTTTCAGCTTCCAGAAATTGTGTACAGATCCTTGCGACATGGGGCTGTGCATTATCATGCTGAAACATGAGGTGATGGTGGTGGATGAATGGCATGTCGATGGGCTTCAGGATCTCATCACGGTATCTCTGTGCGTTCAAATTGCCATTGATAAAATGCAATATTATTTGTTGTCTGTTGCTCATGCCTGTCCATACTGTAACCCCACCGCCACCATGGAGCCCTCTGTTCACAATGTTGACATCAGCAAACCGCTCACCCACACGATGTCTGCCATCTGTCCTGTACAGTTGAAACCAGGTTTTATCAGTGAAGATCACACTTCTCCAGCGAGCCAGTGGTCATCGAAGGTGAGCATTTCCCCACTGAAGTCAGTTACGACGCCAAACTGCAATCAGGTCAAGACCCTGATGAGGACGACGAGCCCGCAGATGAGCTTCCCTGAGACGGTTTCTGACAGTTTGTGTAGAAATTATTCTGTTGTGCAAATCAACAGTTTCATCAGCTTTCCGGGCGGATTGTCTCAGACGTTCCTGCAGGTGAAGAAGCTGGATGTGAAGGTCCTGGGCTGGCATTGTCTGCAGTGAAGCGTTCCTGGGCTGGCATGGTTAGATGTGATCTGCGGTTGTGAAGCTGGATGGGCTGGCGTGGTTAAGGTCCTGGGCTGGCATGGTTAGATGTGGTCTGCGGTTGTGATCTGTGGTCCTGTGGCATGGTTAGATGTGATCTGCGGATGTGGAGGTCCTGGGCTGGCGTGGTTAGATGGGATCTGTGGTTGTGATGTGGAGCCTGGATGTTAGGAGGTCCTGGGCTGGCGTGGTTAGATGGGATCTGGGCTGGTTGTGAAGCCGGATGTGGAGGTCCTGGGCTGGGTTGTGATGGTTAGATGTGGTCTGTGGTTGTGAAGCGGTTCCTGGGCTGGCATGGTTAGATGTGATCTGCGGATGGGCTGGCGTGGTTATGGAGGTCCTGGGCTGGCATGGTTAGATGTGATCTGGGCCTGTGGCTGGCTGTGGTTAGATGGGATCTGTGGTTGTGAAGCCGGATGGACTTACTGACAAATTCTCTAAAACGACGTTGGATGCTGCTTATGGTAGAGAAATTAACATTCAATAATTTAGCAACAGCTCTGGTGGACATTCCTGCAGTCAACATGCCAATTGCACGCTCCATCAAAACTTGAGACATCTGTGGCATTGTGTTGTGTGACAAAACTACACATTTTAGAGTGACTTTTTATTGTCCCCAGCACAAGGTGCAAATGTGTAATAATCATGCTGTTTACTCAGCTTCTTGATATGCCACACCTGTCAGGTGGATGGGTTATTATGGCAAATTTGTGCACACAAATTGAGAGAAATAAGCTTTTTGTGCATATGGAACATTTCTGGGATCTTTTATTTCAGCTCATGAAACATGGGACCAACACTTTACATGTTGCATTTATATTACTGTTCAGTGTAGACATCCGTGTGAATCGTTAACGTGCTACTTTCATGACCAAGCAATCAAAATGGTTCCAGAATTAAAATGGTTCCAGAATCAAAATGGTTCCAGAATCAAAATGGTTCCAGAATCAAATGGTTCCAGAATCAAATGGTTCCAGAATCAAGCTTATGAGCAGTATGTGTGTGAAAATGGCTGGGTATTTAACAGGGCCACAGGACCACAGGACTTCCTCTGGGATCCTGAACCCTTGTTCTTTTAGTAACAGATGTGAACAACACCTCATAACACCGTCATAATTTAGACCCATTTCCCAGCCATGAAAAGTTGTGCAGGTTCTCACCAGAAAGATGTAAACCTATGACTTCAAATGCAGCAAATGAATAAACACGTGGCTGAAGAATTGCAACATTTACCTGGAGCTAACTCTGCAGATAGTGCTACTGGGTGATTTGAAAAGTCATAGTCAGTCAATAATACTTTTAGCAACAACAAAAAAAATGGTATCTGTAGAAGCTATGAGAATAGAAAGGTTCAAGTTGTTTGTGAAGCATCACAGCACAGTTGAAAAATATATGGCAAATATAAATCCAATGTTACGAGATAAGATGGGAGGGGTTGAATGGAGCTGAAGGGTGGGACTGGATGGTGTTACGAGACAGATGGGAGGGGTTGAATGGAGCTGAAGGGTGGGACTGGATGGTGTTACGAGACAGATGGGAGGGGTTGAATGGAGCTGAAGGGTGGGACCAATAACAAACAAAAGATAACTAATGTAAAATGTATATAGTATGTATAAGCAGGAAGTAGAAGCCTAAGTGTTGTTGTTCATTATTTTACTCCAATTATGGGAGGGGTGTTAAGGTTAGTGGAAAATAATAAAGGAAAATATATTTTTAAAAGCTGTGTGTGTATATATATATATATATATATTTTTTTTTTACAAAACATAATGGGCGATTGGAAATGATGCAGACAATGACATTGATAGAAGCCACATCTGCAATAGTAAAGCCAATCTATCCACTAAAAAACAACCACATAATCAGTTGGTTATCCTCTACAACATAGCAGATGTCGGGAGGGTTGATTACCTAGAAGCTGGCAAGCCAGCGAGTCAATGTAAAACATCCCAAACAGAGCTAGACGATACCAGGAGAATAATCTACATGTTGTTATAGCCACCAGTCTGGTGTTTTCAGGTCAACCTCAACAGTTAAGTTAGTCAAGGTTCCGTCATCAGGGTTAGCTATCCTGCTATAGTCAAGGTTCTGTCATCAGGGTTAGCTATCCTGCTATAGTCAAGGTTCCGTCATCAGGGTTAGCTATCCTGCTATAGTCAAGGTTCCGTCATCAGGGTTAGCTATCCTGCTATAGTCAAGGTCTGTCATCAGGGTTAGCTATCCTGCTATAGTCAAGGTTCCGTCATCAGGGTTAGCTATCCTGCTATACTCAAGGTCTGTCATCAGGGTTAGCTATCCTGCTATACTCAAGGTCTGTCATCAGGGTTAGCTATCCTGCTATAGTCAAGGTTCCGTCATCAGGGTTAGCTATCCTGCTATAGTCACGGTTCCGTCATCTGGGTTAGCTATCCTGCTATAGTCACGGTTCCGTCATCTGGGTTAGCTATCCTGCTATAGTCACGGTTCCGTCATCAGTGTTAGCTATCCTGCTATAGATATTTTCGGTACGAGGATATGGGCACATCATTTTTTAAATTTTTTAATCTGTAAACGTCATAAAGGTGACATTTCAAATGTCTCTCTCAGTACTTACTGGTGAAGAGATGGAGGTTGTTCTTCCTTAGTTTCAAGGCTCTCTCCTCTCCTCTCCTCTCCTCTCTCCTCTCCTCTCCTCTCCTCTCCTCTCCTCTCCTCTCCTCTCCTCTCCTCCTCCCTCTCCTCTCCTCTCCTCTCCTCTCCTCTCCTCTCCTCTCCTCTCCTCTCCTCTCTCTACTCTCCTCTCTACTCTCCTCTCTACTCTCCTCTCTACTCTCCTCTCTCTCTACTCTCCTCTCTCTCTACTCTCCTCTCTCAGTACTTACTGGTGAAGTGGTGGTGGTTGTTCTTCCTTAGTTTCAAGGCTCTCTCTCCTCTCCTCTCTCATCTCTCTCTACTCTCATCTCTCCCTCAGTACTTACTGGTGAAGAGGTGGTGGTTGTTCTTCCTTAGTTTCAAGGCTCTCTCGTAGAGTTTCCGGGCTGACTTCCTGGACTCGGAACAGAGCCTGGTTCTCATGTTCTTGACGCCCTGCTTGCTGTCCGGGTTGAGGAACACCACGATGGGGTACCACTGGGCGTAGTTCAGACGGTCCACCGCGTTGGGGGTGATGTCCAGGACTGCATGTTTATCCTACACCAGACAAGACACCATAACTTAGTTGACGTAGCCATTCCTTTTAAGCGCCTAGTGGAGCAATGGGCCTCAAACAGACTGTCATCTCCAGTGAATCCTGTTCTTGGCTGTTCTCTGTGCATCGTCAGTGGAATATCATTGGACAAAGGCTACATTTGAAATAGTCATTCTGACCGCACCACAAAAATATCTAAAACCGTACATCACCAACCCCACAACAGTTTTACAATCAAAAACACTGTCCTATTAAAATGAACGACTGTATGTTTAAAAGAAAACTCACTCTGTCGATGATCTGCTTGATGGTGTGGAGACGGATGATTCCTGAACTCCGCTGGTCTGTCCCTGCGTCTCTAGGTTCACTCTCTGGAACACAGGGGAAGGGACAGTTTCATCATTCTATAATCAAACTGTTAAACAGAATTCATTAATCTTCAGAGCATTTGCATGTCATTCCGATACGCCGTGTTACTCATTTGCATGTCATTCCGATACACCGTGTTACTCATTTGCACGTCATTCCGATACACCGTGTTACTCATTTGCACGTCATTCCGATACACCTTGTTACTCATTTGCACGTCATTCCGATACACCGTGTTACTCATTTGCACGTCATTCCGATACACCGTGTTACTCATTTGCAAGTCATTCCGTCATTCCATTTGAGACACACGTGTTACTCATTTGCATGTCATTCCATTTGAGACACCGTGTTACTCATTTGCACCGTGTTACATTTGCCGTCATTCCGAGACACCGTGTTACTCATTTGCATGTCATTCCGATACACCGTGTTACTCATTTGCATGTCATTCCGATACACCGTGTTACTCATTTGCATGTCATTCCGATACACCGTGTTACTCATTTGCATGTCATTCCAATACACCGTGTTACTCATTTGCATGTCATTCCGATACACCGTGTTACTCATTTGCATGTCATTCCGATACGCCGTGTTACTCATTTGCATGTCATTCCGATACGCTGTTACTCATTTGCATGTCATTCCGATACACTGTGTTACTCATTTGCATGTCATTCTGATACACTGTGTTACTCATTTGCATGTCATTCCGATACACTGTGTTACTCATTTGCATGTCATTCTGATACACTGTGTTACTCATTTGCATGTCATTCTGATACACTGTGTTACTCATTTCCACATCATTCCGATACGCTGTGTTACTCAATTGCACATCATTCGGATCGCTGTGTTACTCATTTCCACGTCATTCCGATACACTGTGTTACTCACTTGCAAGTTCAAACAGATCAGGCTCCTCCCGGGAGATTTTCTCTCGTGCCACGTCTGCGATGGGTCCAAATACCACCACAGGTCTGAGGAATCCAGCTGGACAAAGGAACAGAGGACAGACTGAGAGGATGGTGTATCAGTAGCATTCCATCCTACCCTAAAGGTCATCAGAGGACAGACTGAGAGGATGGTGTATCAGTAGTGTTCCATCCTACCCTAAAGGTCATCAGAGGACAGACTGAGAGGATGGTGTATCAGTAGTGTTCCATCCTACCCTAAAGGTCATCAGAGGACAGACTGAGAGGATGGTGTATCAGTAGTGTTCCATCCTACCCTAAAGGTCATCAGAGGACAGACTGAGAGGATGGTGTATCAGTAGTGTTCCATCCTACCCTAAAGGTCATCAGAGGACAGACTGAGAGGATGGTGTATCAGTAGTGTTCCATCCTACCCTAAAGGTCATCAGAGGACAGACTGAGAGGATGGTGTATCAGTAGTGTTCCATCCTACCCTAAAGGTCATCAGAGGACAGACTGAGAGGATGGTGTATCAGTAGTGTTCCATCCTACCCTAAAGGTCATCAGAGGACAGACTGAGAGGATGGTGTATCAGTAGTGTTCCATCCTACCCTAAAGGTCATCAGAGGACAGACTGAGAGGATGGTGTATCAGTAGTGTTCCATCCTACCCTAAAGGTCATCAGAGGACAGACTGGTATATCAGTGTTCCATCCTACCCTATCATAAGGTTATTGACTCTATATAGCCAGTGATCTAGTATAACCTTTCCAACTTTCTTATTTACTGAGAAATAGAAAATGTTGGTGGTGCGTTAAAAGGGTGACATGTTCTCCTTTAAATAAAACGCTCCAAACATCACTATTAGACAGAGAGTCAGAGACAGACAGAGGGTTTAGGGAGGAGGGGCTAGGGAGTAGGGGTTAGGGAGGAGTGAGGGAGGAGAGGCTAGGGAGGAGGAGTTAGGGGAGGAGGAGCTAGGGAGGATGGGCTAGGGAGGAGGAAGGGGGCTAGGGGGGGAGGAAGGGCTAGCGAGGAGTTAGGGGGGGGCTAGGGCGGAGGAGTGAGGGAGGAGGGGCTAGGCAGGAGGAGTGAGGAGGAGGGGGGGGGGCTAGGGAGGAGGAGGGGCTAGGGAGGAGGAGTTAGTGAGGAGGAGTTAGTGAGGGGCTAGCGAGGAGGGGCTAGCGAGGAGGGGTTAGGGAGGAGGGGCTAGCGAGGAGGGGCTAGCGAGGAGGGGCTAGCGAGGGTGAGGGAGAAGGGAGGGGTTAGGAGAAGGAGGGGTTAAGGAGGGGGTTAGGGAGGAGGGGTTAAGGAGGAGTTAGGGAGGAGGGGTTAAGGAGGAGTTAGGGAGGAGGGGGTAAGGAGGAGTTAGGGAGGAAGGGCTAGGGAGGGTCTAGGGAGGAGGGGTTAAGGAGGAGCTAGGGAGGAGGGGTTAAGGAGGAGTTAGGGCTAGGGAGGGGCTAGGGAGGAGGAGTTAGGGAGGAGGGGTTAAGGAGGAGGGGCCACTATCAGAGTTGTCGGTCCTCACCCTCTCTCAGCACCACCCTCTCGTAAGCGGGGAACTTGGTCTGTACGGGCTGGGCCGACAGGTCCTCTCTGCTTTTCCTCAGGTTCCTCTTGGAGCTCCTCAGGCCCCTGAACCTCCAGAAGTCTGCCCTGTCGCCCCCTGCTGTCTTAGGGAGGGTGTACTGCATGCTGGACAGCTGCTCCGCTCTGGAGACACCAGAGAACATTTGTTATATTATGTTTTTCTCCGTAACAGAGAATGAGATGTCGCTCTCTGTAAAACCCGGATGGAGGTCAATTGAGATGTTTGTGAAAAATATTATATTTTTGGCATCATCAAAATCACCCGTGCTTGAGTTTCTTTTCTACTCAGGAGAATGAGAGGGACAGACAGAGCTCTTAGTAGAGACACCTCTAAAGGGCTTTGATGTGTCCGTGACACTGTCCAGGAAACTTGGCATGGCTAACGTTAATACTGTCGACAGAGGCACTTACATGGCAATGATAATCATATCAAATGTGGTTAAAGTTATGAGAGGACGTGACATGAACATTGTTATGATAAATGGTGACCAGTGCGAAATCTTGTTCCACTATTATTTTAAATGTATTTATATGATTGTCTTAACCAGGTAAGTTATATGGAACACATTCTCTTTTCAAATAAACAAACTGACTTCTGTGATACAAACACCTAGAGGAGCCAAATGGGTAGGATCGAAGAAGAGGACAGAATAGCAGAAGGAGAAGAGGACAGCATAGCAGGAGGAGAAGAGGACAGAATAGCAGGAGAAGAGGACAGAATAGCAGGAGGAGAAGAGGACATAATAGCAGGAGGAGAAGAGGACATAATAGCAGGAGGAGAAGAGGACAGAATAGCAGGAGGAGAAGAGGACAGAATAGCAGGAGGAGAAGAGGACAGAATAGCTGGAGGAGAAGAGGACAGAATAGCTGGAGGAGGAGACAGAATAGCAGAAGAAGATTACAGAATAGCAGGAGGAGGAGACAGAATGGCAGAAGAAGAGGACAGAATAGCAGAAGAAGAGGACAGAATAGCAGAAGAAGAGGACAATGGCAGAAGAAGAGGACAGAATAGCAGAAGAAGAGGACAGAATAGCAGAAGAAGAGGACAATGGCAGAAGAAGAGGACAGAATAGCAGAAGGAGAAGAGGACAGAATAGCAGAAGAAGAGGACAGAATGGCAGAAGAAGAGGACAGAATGGCAGAAGAAGAAGAGGACAGAATAGCAGGAGGAGGAGACAGAATGGCAGAAGAAGAGGACAGAATAGCAGAAGAAGATTACAGAATAGCAGGAGGAGGAGACAGAATGGCAGAAGAAGAGGACAGAATGGCAGAAGAAGAGGAGGACAGAATAGCAGAAGAGGACAGAATAGCATTAGAGGACAGAATAGCAGAAGGAGGAGGAGACAGAATGGCAGAAGAGGACAGAATAGCAGGAGGAGGAGACAGAATGGCAGAAGAAGAGGACAGAATGGCAGAAGAAGAGGACAGAATAGCAGGAGGAGGAGACAGAATGGCAGAAGAAGAGGACAGAATAGCAGGAGGAGGAGACAGAATAGCAGAAGAAGAGGACAGAATGGCAGAAGAAGAGGACAGAATAGCAGGAGGAGGAGACAGAATGGCAGAAGAAGAGGACAGAATAGCAGGAAGAAGAGGACAGAATAGCAGGAGGAGAAGAGGACAGAATAGCTGGAGGAGGAGACAGAATGGCAGAATAGAATAGCAGAAGAAGAGGACAGAATAGCAGGAGGAGAAGAGGACAGAATAGCTAGAGGAGGAGACAGAATGGCAGAAGAAGGACAGAATAGCAGAAGAAGAGGACAGAATAGCAGGAGGAGGAGACAGAATGGCAGAAGAAGAGGACAGAATAGCAGAAGAAGAGGACAGAATAGCAGGAGGAGGAGACAGAATAGCAGAAGAAGAGGACAGAATGGCAGAAGAAGAGGACAGAATAGCAGAAGAAGAGGAGGACAGAATAGCAGGAGGAGGAGACAGAATAGCAGAAGAAGAGGACAGAATGGCAGAAGAAGAGGACAGAATAGCAGAAGAAGAGGACAGAATGGCAGAAGAAGAGGACAGAATAGCAGGAGGAGGAGACAGAATGGCAGAAGAAGAGGACAGAATAGCAGAAGAAAAGAGTGTCATCATCACCTGTTCTTGTTAGGTATGATGCCTCTCTCCACCTCCTGATGGTTCTTCCCTATGCGGATGGCCAGCCAAGAGCCCAGCTTGCCGTTGTACAGGGTGTCCACCACTCTGAACACCTCTCCCTTGTTGAAGCTCAGGCCGTACGGAGACTCCTTCTCATACTCAAAGTGGGTCCGGATGTAGAACGAGTCGCCCACATCAGACTCCACGATTCGCCGGTACACTGGAGCCAAATACAGACAGAGTCAGAGGGAGGAGAAGAAGTCCAATACATATACATCTCTGGTAGAAGTTCAACCGGTCCCAATTCACTTCCTTTACCTTGACCCTAATATACTGGGATTGCAGATCTGTAAAATGGAATCAATATGGTAGAAGCTTCACCCCTAAACTGATCATACCTATCCAGACCCTTCAGAGTGGGGTGGGGTGGGGTAGTGAGTGAAGGGGAACCAGCTCAGTTTATTTTTCATCCAGTTTCCTCTCGTCCTTCTGCACTCACCATCCTTCTTCTTCTGGGCCAGGATGGTGACCTCTTCACCTTTAGGGAGGTCAAGGAGGAACAGCACCGCCTCTTCTCGGATGATATTAGCAAAATCCACATTATTAACCTGGGGAAAAACAGGGAGCTGTACGGTTATTTTTTTCATTCGTTTAACATTTTTTTATTGTGGATATGTGTATCAAAGAGATGAATAGGATGAAAGTAAGTAGGTATTTTCAATGTGTTGTTGTTGTTGTAACAGAATCTATATTTGATAACGGATGATACCACCACAAACACAGCCTCCTCCTTGTTATCCGATCGACTATGTATCCTTAGAAACCATCGTGGACAACTAAAAAGCGTTGGATAAATTTTCACTTGTGACCTGGGAAAAGGTTATGGGTTCAATTCCCCCCCAGGGATCACATACACTTACTAAATGTAGGCACTGACAGAACTGACATACAGCTGAAGTTGGAAGTTTACATACACCGTAGCCAAATACACTTAAACTCTTACATTTAAACTTTTCACAATTCCTGACATTTAATCCCAGTCAAAATTCCCTGCCTTAGGTCAGTTAGAATCACCACTTTATTTTAAGAATGTGAAATGTCAGAATAATAGTAGAGAGAATGATTTATTTCAGCTTTTATTTCTGTCATCACATTCCCAGTGGGTCAGAAGTTTACATACACTCAATTAGTATTTGGTAGCATTGCCTTTAAATTGTTAAACTTGGGTCAAACGTTTCGGGTAGCCTTCCACTAGCTTCCCACAATAAGTTGGGAGAATTTTGGCCCATTCCTCCTGACAGAGCTGCTGTAACTGAGTCCTGGGGTCATTGTCCATTTGGAAGACCCATTTGCGACCAAGCTTTAACTTCCTGACTGATGTCTTGAGACATCAGCCTCCCCCTTTTTCCTCCAAACATAATGATGCTCATTATGGCTAAACAGTTCAATTTTTGTTTCATCAGACCAGAGGACAAAGTACGATCTTTGTCCCCATGTGCAGTTGCAAACCATAATCTGGCTTTTTTATGGCGGTTTTGGAGCAGTGGCTTCTTCCTTGCTGAGCAACCTTTCAGGTTATGTCGATATAGGACTCATTTTACTGTGGATATAGATACTTTTGTACATGTTTCCTCCAGCATCTTCACCAGGTCCTTTGCTGTTGTTCTGGGATTGATTTGCACTTTTCGCACCAAAGTACGTTCATCTCTAGGAGACAGAACGCGTCTCCTTCCTGAGCGGTATGGCGGCTGCGTGGTCCCATGGTGTTTATACTCGCGTACTATTGTCTGTACAGATCAATATGATACCTTCAGGTGTTTGGAAATTGCTCCCAAGGATGAACCAGACTTGTGGAGGTCTACACTTTCTTTTCCTGAGGTCTTGACTGATTTCTTTTGATTGTTCCATGATGTCAAGCAAAGAGGCACTGAGTGTGAAGGTAGGCCTTGAAATACATCCACGGGTATACCTCCAATTGACTCAAACAATGTCAATTAGCCTATCAGATGCTTCTAAAGTCATGACATAATTTTCTGGAATATTCCAAGCTGTTTAGAGGCACAGTCGACTTAGTGTATGTAAACTTCTGACCCACTGGAATTGTGATACAGTGAAATAATCTGTCTGTAAACAATTGTTGGAAAAATTACTTGTGTCATACACAAAGTAGATGTCCTAACCAACTTGCCAAAATTATAGTTTGTTAACAAGAAATGTGTGGAGTGGTTGAAAAACAAGTTTTAATGACTCCAACCTAAGTGTATGTAAACATCTGACTTCAACTGTATATTACACATGTCAACTGTGGTGCTGATGGTCTACATGTCTTAATGTTTATACAACATCAGCGTTTTAAAACAGATTCTTCAGTTCTTTTGTATACTTTTTAGCCAGTAGTTCTGAAAGTAGTGCTCATGAGCCAAAAGTGGTCCCCCAAAATGGTGTACTACGTCACATCATGTGCACCATGTCATTTCTCTCTCTCCCAATCTGAAGCTCATTGGTGGAAATGAAATTACTCAGGGGGCTGACTAATTGAGGGGATTTGCTGGCTAATTGAGGTAAGACAGTAATTCTGATCATAGATGATGCATGCATGACACATCCAGCCCAAAACGAGATTTAAAAAAAAATACTTAGCAGTTGCCAAAGTTCTGGAGCATGTCTTTACACCTCTAAAATGTTTACATAACATCCTTTAGCGTCACCCCCGGCGACGACAACCCTGACAGAGTTTTACTGCATTCTAAACTAAAATCCACACCATTACTAAGACCCACGCATTACACAATTACGCTCGCAGAGAGACGAGGAGGAGGCGGAATGTAAACAGAAAAAGATATACAGCTCGGAGGGAGGAAGAGAAATGGGACAAACCGAGATAGAAAGGAAAACAGTTTTTAGTAGTGATGCCGGTTGCTAGGAGACAGACTCCAAAGGAGCAGGAATGTTAGAGCAGCCGGGTTTAAAAACCGTTAATAAATCACAGAAGAGAAGCTTTTGGATACGTCCCCTATGGGCCCTGGTCACAACTTGTGCACTATGTAGAGAAAAGGCTGTCATTTGGGACGCAGACATTGAGATACAAACCAAGGCCCTGTGAAAACACGGCTACCGTTACAGACACTGTTAACCACGTTGTAAAAAAAAAAACACAAACACTGAATAGAGTGTAGTATCTGGTTGTTGTTGTTTAGGCGGCCATTTTAATTTGGTATCCTCTCTTTAGCATCTTGTTGTTGTTGTTTAGGTGGCCATTTTACTGTGGTATCCCCTGTAGCATCTTGTTGTTGTTGTTGTTGTTTAGGTGGCCATTTTACTATGGTATCCCCTGCAGCATCTCGTTGTCGTTGTTTAGGTGGCCATTTTACTGTGGTATCCCCTGCAGCATCTTGTTGTTGTTGTTGTTTAGGTGGCCATTTTACTGTGGTATCCCCTGCAGCATCTTGTTGTTGTTGTTTAGGTGGCCATTTTACTGTGGTATCCCCTGCAGTATCTTGTTGTTTAGGCGGCCATTTTACTGTGGTATTCCCTGCAGCATCTTGTTGTTGTTGTTTAGGCGGCCATTTTACTGTGGTATCCCCTGCAGCATCTTGTTGTTTAGGCGGCCATTTTACTGTGTTAACACATATTTGCTAGTATATGCAACATCACCCTTTCTTCTTCAATTCCAGTGGCAACTAAAATGGGATTTCTGTGCAATGAAATTCAGTAGCTGCTAGCATTGATTAAATTTGTGTAGGCATTCACTTTGATGAGGATCATTTTAACACAGTGAACGATTTTATCCTATGCAATTTACAGTACAGTGAGTGCAACTGCATACATTGTGGATGTGATCCCTGTGAAAATTGAACCGACAACCTTCGTGTTGCTGTAGTGAGTGTGTAGTTGCTGCTGGATCGTGTCTCACCCTGAGAATTTGATCCCCCTCTTCCAGACCCTCCTTAGCTGCTGGGCTATCCTCCAGGACTCCTGCTACAAAGATGCCCACATCGTTCCCCCCTGCCAGCCTCAGACCCACACTCTCCCCCTTCTTAAACTTCACCAGCTTCATACTTGGCCTAGGGAGAGAGGGGACAGGTTGGGATGGGGGAGAGAAGAACCAGGGTGGGATGGGGGGGGACAGACAGTTAAAGAACCACTCTGTGATATTTATGTGTTTGGAAATAAGGAGTGTCATCCATAGAAATATACTTTCTAGAATGGCTATTCCCATTCAAGTCAGTGGTCTGATGGGCTTTGTCCCTCCTAGAAATTCAAATTCTATGATGTCACCTGCCAAAGATCAGTGAAGTTTAAACGTTATATATAGTCATGGCTCACATCAACACTAGAGGTCGACCGATTATGATTTTTCAATGCCAATACCGATTATTGGAGGACCAAAAAAAGCCGATAACCGATTAATCTGACTATTTTTATTTATTTATTTGTAATAATGACAATTACAACAATACTGAATGAACACTTATTTTAACTTAATACATCAATAAAATCAATTTAGCCTCAAGTAGATAATGAAACATGTTCAATTTGGTTTAAATAATGCAAAAACAAAGTGTTGGAGAAGAAAGTAAAAGTGCAATATGTGCTATGTAAGAAAGCTAACGTTTAAGTTCCTTGGTCAGAACATATGAAAGCTGGTGGTTCCTTTTAACACGAGTCTTCAATATTCCCAGGTAAGAAGTTTTAGGTTGTAGTTATTATAGGAATTATAGGACTATTTCTCTCTATACCATTTGTATTTAATTAACCTTTGATTATTGGATGTTCTTATAGGCACTTTAGTATTGCCAGTGTAAAAGTATAGCTTCCATCCCTCTCCTCGCTCCTACCTGGGCTCAAACCAGGAACACATCGACAACAGCCACCCTCGAAGCAGCGTTACCAATCGCTCCACAAAAGCCGCGACCCATGCAGAGCAAGGGGAACAACCACTCTAAGTCTCAGAGCGAGTGACGTTTGAAACGCTATTAGAGCGCACCCCGCTAACTAGCTAGCCATTTCACATCGGTTACACCAGCCTAATCTCGGGAAATGATAAGCTTGAAGTCATAAACAGCGCAATGCTTGAAGCATTGTGAAGAGCTGCTGGCAAAACGCACAAAAGTGCTGTTTGAATGAATGCGTACGAGCCTACGACCGCTCAGTCAGAGCTTACCACCGCTCAGTCAGAGCTTAGTTATAACATAATAACACACAGAAATACGAGCCTTAGGTCATTAATATGGTCGAATCCGGAAACTATCATCTCGAAAACAAGACGTTTATTCTTTCAGTGAAATACGGAACCGTTCCGTATTTTATCTAATGGCGTTGCATCCCTAAGTCTAAATATTGCTGTTACATTGTTATAACCTTCAAATGTTATGTCATAATTACGTAAAATTCTGGCAAATTAGGCGGCCCAAACTGTTGCATATAGACTGACTCTGCGTGCAATGAATGCAAGAGAAGTGACACAATTTCACCTGGTTAATATTGCCTGCTAACCTGGATTTCTTTTAGCTAAATATGCAGGTTTAAAAATATATACTTCTGTGTATTGATTTTAAGGAGGGAATTGATGTTTATGGTTAGGTACACATTGGAGCAACGACAGTCCTTTTTCACGAATACGCACCGCATCGATTATATGCAACGCAGGACACGCTAGATAAACTAGTAATATCATCAACCATGTGTAGTAATAACTAGTGATTATGATTGATTGATTGTTTTTTATAAAGATAAATGTAATGCTAGCTAGCAACTTACTGTGGCTTACTGCATTCGCGTAACAGGCAGGCTCCTTGTGGAGTGCAATGTAATCAGGTGGTTAGAGCTTTGGACTAGTTAACTGTTAGGTTGCAAGATAAGCTGACAAGGTAAACATCTGTCGTTCTGCCCCTGAACAAGGCAGTTAACCCACTGTTCCTAGGCCATCATTGAAAATAAGAATGTGTTCTTAACTGACTTTCCTAGTTAAATAAAGATGTAAAAAAACGTATATATATATTTTTTAATTGGCCAAATCGGTGTCCAAAAATACAGATTTCCAATTGTTATGAAAACTTGAAATCGGCCCTAATTAAATCGGCCATTCAAATTAATCGGTTGACCTCTAATCAACACCATTATCCCAGAAACCCTAGATCCACAGATGATGCAATCCTCTATTGCACTCCACACTGCCCTTTCCCACCTGGACAAAAGGAACAGCTATGTGAGAATGCTATTCATTGACTACAGCTCAGCGTTCAACACCATAGTGCCCTCAAAGCTCAGCAATTAGCTAAGGACCCTGGGACTTAACACCTCCCTCTGCAACTGTATCCTGGACTTCCTGACGGGCCGCCCGCAGGTGGTAAGGGTAGGTAACAACACATCCGCCACACTGATCCTCAACACAGGGGCCCCTCAAGGGTGCGTGCTCAGTCCCCTCCTGTACTCCCTGTTCACTCATAACTACATGGCCAGGCACGACTCCAACACCATCATTAAGTTTGCCGTGTGGTGCCAAGACAACAACCTCTCCCTCAATGTGATCAAGACAAAGGATATGATTGTGGACTACAGGAAAAGGAGGACCGAGGCGAGGACACCCCCATTCTCATCGACGGGGCTGCAGTGGAGCAGGTTGAGAGCTTCAAGTTCCTTGGTGTCCACATCACCAACAAACTAACATGGTCTAAGCACACCAAGACAGACGTGAGGGCACAACAAAACCTATTCCCCCTCAGGAAACTGAAAAGATTTGGCATGGGTCCTCAGATCCTCAAAAGGTTCTACAGCTGCACCATCGACAGCACCTTGACAGATTGCGTCACTGCCTGGTATGGCAACTGCTCGGCCTCCGACCGCAAGGCACTACAGAGGGTAGTGCAAACGGCCCAGTACATCGCCGAGGCCAAGCTGCCTGCCATCCAGGACCTCTACACCAGGCGGTGTCAGAGGAAGGCCCTAAAAATTGTCAAAGACTCCAGCCACCCTAGTCATAGACGGTTCTCTTTGCTACCACACGGCAAGCGGTAGCGGAGTGCCAAGTCTAGGTCCAAGAGGCATCTAAACAGCTTCTACCAGCCCAAGCCATAAGACTCCTGAACACCTAATCAAATGGCTAACCAGACTATTTGCATTGCACCCCCCTCCCCCTCTTTAGCATTGGCCTCCCCCTCATAGGATACTGTTAGAGACTTGTGAACAGATACTTCAACATATCGTAGGATACTGTTAGACTTCTACATACCGTAGGATGCTGTTAGATACTTCTACATACCGTAGGATACTGTTAGATACTTCTACATACCGTAGGATGCTGTTAGAGACTTCTACATACCGTAGGATGCTGTTAGAGACTTCTACATACTGTAGGATGCTGTTAGAGACTTCTACATACCGTAGGATACTGTTAGAGACTTCTACATACCGTAGGATGCTGTTAGATACTTCTACATACCGTAGGATGCTGTTAGAGACTTCTACATACTGTAGGGTACTGTTAGATACTTCAACATATCGTAGGATACTGTTAGACTTCTACATACCGTAGGATGCTGTTAGATACTTCTACATACCGTAGGATGCTGTTAGATACTTCTACATACCGTAGGATGCTGTTAGAGACTTCTACATACCGTAGGATGCTGTTAGATACTTCTACATACCGTAGGATGCTGTTAGATACTTCTACATACCGTAGGATGCTGTTAGATACTTCTACATACCGTAGGATGCTGTTAGAGACTTCTACATACCGTAGGATGCTGTTAGAGACTTCTACATACCGTAGGATGCTGTTAGAGACTTCTACATACCGTAGGATGCTGTTAGAGACTTCCACATACTGTAGGATACTTCTACATACTGTAGGATACTGTTAGATACTTCTACATACCGTAGGATGCTGTTAGAGACTTCTACATACCGTAGGATGCTGTTAGACTTCTACATACCGTAGGATACTGTTAGATACTTCTACATACCGTAGGATGCTGTTAGAGACTTCTACATACCGTAGGATGCTGTTAGAGACTTCTACATACCGTAGGGTACTGTTAGATACTTCTACATACCGTAGGATGCTGTTGGACTGGTGAACAGATACTTCTACATACCGTAGGATGCTGTTAGACTGGTGAACAGATACTTCTACATACCGTAGGATACTGTTAGACTGGTGAACAGATACTTCAACATACCGTATGATGCTGTTAGATACTTCTACATACCGTAGGATGCTGTTAGACTGGTGAACAGATACTTCTACATACCGTAGGATGCTGTTAGACTGGTGAACAGATACTTCTACATACCGTAGGATACTGTTAGACTGGTGAACAGATACTTCAACATACCGTATGATGCTGTTAGATACTTCTACATACCATAGGATACTGTTAGAGACTTCCACATACCGTAGGATGATGTTAGAGACTTCTACATACCGTAGGATGCTGTTAGACTGGTGAACAGATACTTCTACATACCGTAGGATACTGTCAGAGACAGGTGAACAGATACTTCTACATACCGTAGGATGCTGTCATCATGGGCAGCGCTGGGCACAGGGGCATCAGCGGGGCTGACTGGCAGGTCCACGTCAGGCTGGCCTGGCTGGGCATATACTGGCTTGGGTTCTGAGGAAAAACACGCACGCACACACAGAGAGAGAGATAATATCAACTGCACTATTCATACAAATCAAATCAAATCAAATTTTATTTGTCACATACACATGGTTAGCAGATGTTATGCGAGTGTAGGAAATGCTTGTGCTTCTAGTTCCGACAATGCAGTAATACAGAAGTAATCTAACTAACAATTCAAAAAAACTACTGTCATACACAGTGTAAGGGGATAAGAATATGTACATAAGGATATAGAATGAGTGAACAGATAGCATAGGCAACATACAGTAGATGATATCGATGTATATACATATGAGATAAGTATGTAAACCAAGTGGCATAGTTAAAGTGGCTAGTGATACATGTATTACATAAGGATGCAGTCTGATTAGAGTACAGTATCAACGTATGCATATGAGATGAATAATGTAGGGTATGGTAGCATTGTTTAAAGTGGCTAGTGATATATTTACATCATTTCCCATCAATTCCCATGATTAAAGTGGCTGGATGAGTGTGTCAGACAGTGTGTTGGCAGTAGCCACTCAATGTTAGTGGTGGCTGTTTAACAGTCTGATGGCCTTGAGATAGAAGCTGTTTTTCAGTCTCTCGGTCCCAGCTTTGATGCACCTGTAGACCTCGCCTTCTGGATGGTGAACAGGCAGTGGCTCGGGTGGTTGATGTCCTTGATGATCTTTATGGCCTTCCTGTATAGGTGTCCTGGAGGGCAGGTAGTTTGCCCCGGTGATCAGACCTCACTACCCTCTGGGAGCAGGTTGAGGGCGGTGCAGTTGCCATACCAGGCGGTGATACAGCCCGCCAGGATGCTGATTGTGCATCTGTAGAAGTTTGTGAGTGCTTTTGGTGACAAGGTTTCTTCAGCCTCCTGAGGTTGAAGAGGCGCTGCTGCGCCTTCCTCACGATGCTGTCTGTGTGAGTGGACCAGTTCAGTTTGTCTGTGATGTGTATGCCGAGGAACTTAAAACTTGCTACCCTCTCCACTACTGTTCCATCGATGTGGATGGGGGGGTGTTCCCTCTGTTGTTTCCTGAAGTCCACAATCACCTCCTTAGTTTTGTTGAGGTTGAGTGTGAGGTTATTTTCCTGACACCACACTCCGAGGGCCCTCACCTCCTCCCTGTAGGCCGTCTCGTCGTTGTTGGTAATCAAGCCTACCACTGTTGTGTCGTCCGCAAACTTGATGATTGAGTTGGAGGCGTGCATGGCCACGCAGTCGTGGGTGAACAGGGAGTACAGGAGAGGGCTGAACACCCTATTGGGGCCCCAGTGTTGAGGATCACAAGAGGATGTACTGACACCTCTCAACACACAGACCATGAGGCAAATCCACAAGGAACAAAATGTGTGCATACACTCTCTCACAAACGGAAGCACACGAACACACAGCCACACAGAGACACTCAGTTGGCTGCAGGGCAGTAGGGGGAACGTCAGAGTCCATCAACTCACACTACAGTCTAAATACAGGCTGCAGCCTCAACCAAGCACAGCTCAGCACAGCTCAGCTCAGTACAGCTCAGCTCAGCACAGCAATCTCATCATGGTAGCTGGGCTCAAACATTTGTACATGTTAAGTGTATTGCTCAAGGGTACAAAGGCAGTAGGCATCTAGCGTAGCTAAAATCCACAGAAATTGTATCCTGTTGGACTTGGGATTCAACCCTGCGACCTTCTGGTTAGTTGGTTAGTTGTTCTGACCTGGTAGAGGAGGGACCGGTTTCTCTTCCCTGGTGACAGACTTCTCCGGGGGTTTGGGCAGGGCAGGAGCCTGCTCCGCTAGCTTGGGTGGCACCGCTGTCGGCTTCGAGATCCTCTCCTCCTCCTCACGACTTCTGTGACTGGGGGGAGAAAAAAAAAAAAAGGTATTTTAAATTGTTGTTATTTCATACATTTGATCCAAAGCGATTTACAGCACAGGAAGTGCATACATTTTCAATATGTGCAAGTGATCCGTGTAGGAATTGAACCCAGAAACTATACATCTGGCCTTGTTAGTGCCAAGCTCTTATCAACAGACCCTCAAAGAACCAGGGATGTGGTACAATTCAACAAACACTGTATATCAATACATACGCAGAACTGGTTTGAGCCTCTGCCCTCTGGCACATATGCTAAGTGGTTAGGGCTAGTTACATGCTAAGTGGTTAGGGCTAGTTAATACTAAGTGGTTAGGGCTAGTTACATGCTAAGTGGTTAGCGCTAGTTATATGCTAAGTGGCTTTAGGGCTAGTTATATGCTAGGTGGTTAGCGCTAGTTATATGCTAAGTGGTTAGGGCTAGTTATATGCTAAGTGGTTAGCTCTAGTTATATGCTAAGTGGTTAGCTCTAGTTATATGGTAAGTGGTTAGGGCTAGTTACATGCTAAGTGTTCTGGGCTAGTTACATGCTAAGTGGTTAGGGCCCAATTTTTCAGTTTTTGATTTGTTAAAAAAGTTTGAAATATCCAATAAATGTCGTTCCACTTCATGATTGTGTCCCACTTGTTGTTGATTCTTCACAAAAAAATACAGTTTTATATCTTTATGTTTGAAGCCTGAAATGTGGCAAAAGGTCGCAAAGTTCAAGGGGGCCGAATACTTTCGCAAGGCACTGTACATGCTAAGTGGTTAGGACATTTACATGCTTCAAACATAAAGATATAAAATGCTATTTTTAGTGCTAGAATCATGCAAAAGTGGTTACACAATTACATGAAGTGGTTAACGGCTATTTACATGCTATTTAAAACTTTTTAACAAATCAAAAAGTGCTAAACATGCTAAGTGGGCCCTAAGGCTAGTTACATGCTATGTGGTTAGTGCTAGTTACATGCTATGTGGTTAGTGCTAGTTACATGCTAAGTGGTTAGTGCTAGTTACAGTGCATTTGGAAAGTATTCAGACCTGTTGACTTTACACATTTTATTACGCTACAGCCTTATTCTAAAATGGATTAAATAGTTTTTCCCCCTTCATCAATCTACACACAATACTCCATAATGACAAAGCATAAACAGGTTTTTTGACATGTTTTAATACATTTGCAAAAATTAACTGAAATATTACATTTACATAAGTATTCAGACCCTTTACTCAGTACTTTGTTGAAACACCTTTGGCAGCAGTTCCAAACGTCTTCCATTTAAGAATGACGGAGGCCACTGTGTTCTTCAATGCTGAAGAAATGTTTTGGTACCCTTCCCCAGATCTGTGTTTCGACACAATCCTGTCTCGGAGCTCTACGGACAATTCTTACAACCTCACGGCTTGGTTTTTACTCTGACATGCACTGTCAACTGTGGGACCTTATATAGACAGGTGTGTGTGCCTTTCCAAATCATGTCCAATCAATTGAATTTACCACAGGTGGACTCCAAGTTGTAGAAACATCAAGGATGATCAATGGAAACAGGATGCACCTCATAGCAAAATGGTCTGAATACTTATGTAAATAAGCTATCGGGGTTTTCTTTGGCAATTATTTTCTTCTAAAAACCTATTTTCTCTTTGTCATGATGGGGTATTGTGATGTCATGATGGGGTATTGTGATGTCATGATGGGGTATTGTGATGTCATGATGGAGTATTGTGATGTCATGATGGAGTATTGTGATGTCATGATGGGTTATTGTGATGTCATTATGGGGTATTGTGTGTAGATTGATGAGGGAAAACATGTATTTAATCCATTTAATCGAATAAGGCTGTAACGTAACAAAACATGGAAAGAGAGAGAGAGAGAATTCTGTGTACTCTAGGTGCACTTCACTGTGTGCCTCTGGCCAAGAACCAGGAAAGGTTGGACTTAAAACAAACACACACTACTAACACCGAGGTCACAATAAATCATCCAAAACGGCAACAAATATATAACCTGGTCCAAGAGCTGTTTGTACTGTCTTGCCAACTCTGATGGTCATTGCCATGCCAAATACAAACAAGTTATGCAATGCCCATAAGAGTTGGCTATAGAACACATTTAATGCCCATAAGAGTTGGCTATAGAACACATTTAATGCCCATAAGAGTTGGCTATAGAACACATTTAATGCCCATAAGAGTTGGCTATAGAACACATTTAATGCCCATAAGAGTTGGCTATAGAACACATTTAATGCCCATAAGAGTTGGCTATAGAACACATTTAATGCCCATAAGAGTTGGCTATAGAACACATTTAATGACCATAAGAGTTGGCTATAGAACACATTTAATGCCCATAAGAGTTGGCTATAGAACACATTTAATGCCCATAAGAGTTGGCTATAGAACACATTTAATGACCGTAAGAGTTGGCTATAGAACACATTTAATGACCGTAAGAGTTGGCTATAGAACACATTTAATGACCGTAAGAGTTGGCTATAGAACACATTTAATGACCGTAACAGTTGGCTATAGAACACATTTAATGCCCATAATTGGCTATAGAACACATTTAATGCCCATAAGAGTTGGCTATAGAACACATTTAATGCCCATAAGAGTTGGCTATAGAACACATTTAATGCCCATAAGAGTTGGCTATAGAACACATTTAATGACCGTAAGAGTTGGCTATAGAACACATTTAATGACCGTAAGAGTTGGCTATAGAACACATTTAATGACCGTAAGAGTTGGCTATAGAACACATTTAATGACCGTAAGAGTTGGCTATAGAACACATTTAATGACCATAAGAGTTGGCTATAGAACACATTTAATGACCATAAGAGTTGGCTATAGAACACATTTAATGACCATAAGAGATGGCTATAGAACACATTTAAAAACACAATATGCAGAAATAGCTCAGCCATTTTCCTAGTTGCTAAAATTCTAAATAGTTTGCGACAAAACAAGCAGGAACGGTGCAAAGAATTATTGTATAATCTAAACCACTCTGAACTATATTTTCCATAACCACATTTCCCCACCCCCCAGCTGTTTGAAGCTGGTGTACAAAACTGAAAGCATAGAAATAGCACAAATAGAACAGATCTACCTCTTCTTAGCCTGGCTTTCAATGAGAATGACAGATCTATATCACACGCTAGCTGTCCTGCAGGGTACTGTGGTTGGGAAACAGAGCAGAGGCCTGGTAAGTGGTGCTAGCTGTCTTGTAGGGCAGGAGTCAGCAGGGGTCGTCAGGGGTCAACAGGGGAGTCAATGCATACCGTAGAAAGCTATTTATAACTTGTTAGAAATATCCAGATCAACTAGCCCATGTCAGCTAATTTTTTTTTATACTAACGTTTTTTTAGCTAGGTTTTTAAGGGCATAGATTTTGTAGTAATGTTCGAGTCACTCAAATATCACATGAACACACATTAGACATGGCAAAATGTATTAAAATTAGAAAATTAGCTTTAAAACTGCAAAATTGTATCTGCACCTCATGACAAAATGTGTAGAATTGCAAGAAAATTAGCTTTAAAACCGCAAAATTGTATCTGCACCTCATGGTAAAATGTATAGAATTGCAAGAAAATGGGCTTTAAAACTGCTAAATTGTATCTGCACCTCATGACAAAATGTGTAGAACTGCAGAAAATAAGCTTAAGAACTTTCTAGATTTTCTCTCTGTCAACAGGAGGGGTGTGAACAGTGTGTGTCATGAATAGGGCTGTGGCGGTCATGTAATGTTGTCAGCATCATCAAGCAAATAACTGTCGGTCTCACGGTAATTGGCTGTTAATGAACACAAACACGTTTAGCATCTCCTGGCTTCCACACACAGCCTACAAGCCACTGATGCAGACCTTTTGAAACATCTACATTTTTAAAAGTCTAATAAATCCATGTAATATAGTTGACACCATCACAATAAATCCATTATTTATTTTACACAGCTCTAAAGAAACATGATATGAAGAAAATGTAGTCTATTTCAGAAGAACAGAATAGCCTACTCCGAGTTGTCCTGATGTTAGGTCCTGATCTGGCTATGCCATATGGCTGTGGGCTACACTAGTTCATTTAGCAGACAAGATTTGATTAGAATTCCATGGCAATATTTTATAGTATGGAGAATAAAATTGAACAAAGCTGAATAAAATAGAAGGGATATTTTCTCCAAACGATTTGAGGGAGTGCGGACAAGCGGCTATTCTGTGTTGATCGGTAAACATAGAAACCGGTACTTCTATTTGTTTAATTTAGATTAATTAATGCAACTTTAGTTGTTTTACAAACATTGGGCGAAATGTTCTGATTTTTAATACATTCCAAGGCGGCATGATGCGATGACGATTTGAAAAAAGTCGTGTGAAAGGCATGATCTCTGATTTGTTTAGTTTTTTTGCGCAGGCTGTACACACTACATCAGTCTCTCATTCACAATTTGACAAGCACTTGATAATGCCTCGAATTTCCCGGCTGTATCCCCTGTGTGTGGCCGTAATCCCCCTAAAAAAAAAAATTCCATACCTTCTGAGGCCAGTGGCCATCGGGCTGAATATAGTTCCCTTCTCCAAGCCCCTCATGTGATGACAACAACTATAATATATATAGATATATATAACTATATATAACAACTCTACTGGCAAACCACTGCCTGTAAACCCACAGGGTTTTTCCTGGATCAAAATGGGGTTTAGGTGGTGGGGGTGGCCAATTTAGAGGCCCTCTTCTTCTTGGCATCAGAGACAAAATTGTGCTGTTTTGAAACAAACTTTCTGCAATTCCTCTCGTCCCATCGCTGCGACTGCCGTACGGACTCGGGAGAGGTGAAGGTCGAGAGCCACGCGTCCCCGAAAACACAACCCTAACCAAGCAGCACTGCTTCTTGACACACTGCTCGCTTAACCCGGTAAGCCAGCTGCACCAACATGTTGAGGAAACACTGTACAACTGGTCAACCGTGTCAGCGAGCATTGTACAGGAAACACTGTACAACAGGTCAACCGTGTCAGCGAGCATTGTACAGGAAACACTGTACAACAGGTCAACCGTGTCAGCGAGCATTGTACAGGAAACACTGTACAACTGATCAACCGTGTCAGCGAGCATTGTACAGGAAACACTGTACAACAGGTCAACCGTGTCAGCGAGCATTGTACAGGAAACACTGTACAACAGGTCAACCGTGTCAGCGAGCATTGTACAGGAAACACTGTACAACAGGTCAACCGTGTCAGCGAGCATTGTACAGGAAACACTGTACAACAGGTCAACCGTGTCAGCGAGCATTGTACAGGAAACACTGTACAACAGGTCAACCGTGTCAGCGAGCATTGTACAGGAAACACTGTACAACAGGTCAACCGTGTCAGCGAGCATTGTACAGGAAACACTGTACAACAGGTCAACCGTGTCAGCGAGCACGGCCCGCCAAAGGAGTCGCTAGAACGCGAGGGAACAAGGACATCCCTGCCGGCCAGACCCTCCCCTAACGACACTAGGCCAATTGTGCGTCGCCTCATGAGTCTCCCGGTCACGGCCGGCTGCAACACAGCCCGGGATCAAACTCGGATCTATAGTGACACCGCTGTGCCACTCGGGAGGCTATTTTTGAGTTTTTCCATGTATGAATCTGTTATTCAATGCGTTTCTATGGGCTAATAGCATTAAGGTCAAATTCAATGTTTCATCAAATATTTTTGTTATAGCTAAAGGTGTCTTTAAAACAATCCCCCTCCCCAGCCTTAAACTCTAGGGCAGGGGTATTCAACTCTGACCCTACAGGGGTCCAGAGTCTCCTGCTTTTCAGTGTGTCAAAAATCAGTCCCTGATTAGAGGGGAACAACGAAAAAGCGTCGTGGAACTGGCTTCAAGGACCAGATTTGAGTTTGAGGTTTCTAGTCTTGCTGTTTCAAGCTACTTTCTTGCAATTCTACACATTTTGTCGTGGAACTGAGAAAAGAAAACGCAGTTTTATAGCACATTTCCTGCATTTCCACACATTTTGCCATCTGAGTGACTCATAATAACAAAAACCAATCATTGCCCCACGCTATGCAATTTTTAAAAATTTTGTTTAAAATCTTGTTTAAATCGTTTTAAGTTTACACTGAACATGTTTTACCATTGCAATTTTTTAAAATAAATAAATCATCATAATGTTGTTTTACCATCCGCTAAACATGTGACCAATATTTTTTTAAATAAAAAAACACACACAACCGTGAAGGAATGAGTCTGCTCAATCAGGCGGGAGACAGGAAAAACAGATTTATTCAACACATCCTGAAAGAACCTTTCACTGCCAACTGATCTCCTGCGACTGACTGGGGAAAAAAAAAAATAGGTCATTCACAGATCAACTAGATAAATCTATCTGCCCTAATCTCTCCTCTATGTCAATAACTTAACATAACTATCTGATCTCAATCTCCTTTAAATGCTACACAGCCAAAAATCACTGCTACCTTGTTTTCTCTCATCACCAATGCTTTTGAAAGAGATGAACATTTCCTGGTATTTGTGTTTTAATCCGCTTTCACACACAGACACACACACACACACACACACACACACACACACACACACACACACACACACACACACACACACACACACACACACACACACACACACACACACACACACACACACACACACACACACACACACACACACACGATATTTACAATGAGTAACAGCCTGTTATTAGCCCACTGTTAGAAGGCGTAGTCTCTCTTCATCTTCCACACAGATCATGTGACTCCACTTCTACAGGCTGTGTTCTGTGTGACTGACACTACATCCACAGGCTGTGTTCTGTGTGACTCTGACACTACATCCACAGGCTGTGTCCTGTGTGACTGACACTACATCCACAGGCTGTGTCCTGTGTGACTGACACTACATCCACAGGCTGTGCCCTGTGTGACTGACACTACATCCACATGCTGTGCCCTGTGTGACTGACACTACATCCACAGGCTGTGTCCTGTGTGACTGACACTACATCCACAGACTGTGTCCTGTGTGACTGACACTACATCCACAGACTGTGTCCTGTGTGACTGACACTACATCCACAGACTGTGTCCTGTGTGACTGACACTACATCCACATGCTGTGCCCTGTGTGACTGACACTACATCCACAGACTGTGTCCTGTGTGACTGACACTACATCCACAGACTGTGTCCTGTGTGACTGACACTACATCCACAGACTGTGTCCTATGTGACTGACACTACGTCCACAGGCTGTGTCCTGTGTGACTGACATCCACAGGCTGTGTCCTGTGTGACTGACACTACATCCACAGGCTGTCCCCCTACTGGAGCCCTGAGCCAGAACAAGACCTGACACTCAATAACGGATGCACAGCATGTACATTAAACATACTCTCAATCAGTGCGTGTCTGTCCTTGAAGCTAAATTAATACTGCACCGTTTGACAGTGTAAAGCCATGGCTGCTAACTGAGCACTGATTTCCTGATATCAGCATCAATGTCAAACATAAAGGGCACATGTAGGATTCATAAAACATTGATCAAATTCAAAAACACACGAGGGACACACACACACACACAATTATAGCCAAGAGTATTCAGGGCACAGATGTAATCTTGATGGTTTAGTGGTCCTAAGTAATCCTTATCGGTAGGAAGGGGAGAAATATAGGGGGATTTTGAATTAATCTACATCAACATGGGGTAACTATCCATTTACTAATGTACTCTATGTCTACATTTATTCAATATTCTGTCATCTGACAAGTACTGTGGGGCTCTACACAGCGGGGCTCTAGACAGCGGGGCTCTAGACAGCGGGGCTCATACACAGCGGGGCTCTACACAGCAGGGCTCTACACAATGGGGCTCTACACAATGGGGCTCCTAGGGAACGGGGCTCTACACAATGGGGCTCTACACAGCGGGGCTCCTAGGGAACGGGGCTCTACACAATGGGGCTCTACACAGCGGGGCTCTACACAGCGGGGCTCTACACAGCGGGGCTCTACACAGCGGGGCTCATACACAGCGGGGCTCATACACAGCGGGGCTCAACACAGCGGGGCTCCTAGGGAACGGGGCTCTACACAGTGGGGCTCTACACAGTGGGGCTCATACACAGCGGGGCTCTACACAGCAGGGCTCTACACAATGGGGCTCTACACAATGGGGCTCCTAGGGAACGGGGCTCTACACAATGGGGCTCTACACAGCGGGGCTCCTAGGGAACGGGGCTCTACACAATGGGGCTCTACACAGCGGGGCTCTACAAAGCGGGGCTCTACACAGCGGGGCTCTACACAGCGGGGCTCTACACAGCGGGGCTCATACACAGCGGGGCTCAACACAGCGGGGCTCCTAGGGAATGGGGCTCTACACAGTGGGGCTCTACACAGTGGGGCTCTACACAGCGGGGCTCTAGACAGCGGGGCTCCCAGGGAACGGGGCTCTACACAGTGGGGCTCTACACAGTGGGGCTCTACACAGCGGGGCTCTAGACAGTGGGGCTCCTAGGGAACGGGGCTCTACACAATGGGGCTCTACACAATGGGGCTCCAGGGAACGGGGCTCTACACAATGGGGCTCTACACAGCGGGGCTCTACACAGCGGGGATCTACACAGCGGGGCTCTACACAGCGGGGCTCTACACAGCGGGGCTCTACACAGCGGGGCTCCTAGGGAACGGGGCTCTACACAATGGGGCTCCTAGGGAACGGGGCTCTACACAATGGGGCTCTACACAATGGGGCTCTACACAATGGGGCTCCTAGGGAACGGGGCTCCTAGGGAACGGGCTCTACACAGCGGGGCTCCACACAGCGGGGCTCCACACAGCGGGGCTCCCAGGGAACGGGGCTCTACACAATGGGGCTCTACACAATGGGGCTCCTAGGGAACGGGGCTCTACACAATGGGGCTCTACACAACGGGGCTCTACACAATGGGGCTCTACACAATGGGGCTCCTAGGGAACGGGGCTCTACACAGCGGGGCTCCTAGGGAACGGGGCTCTACACAGCGGGGCTCCTAGGGAACGGGGCTCTACACAGTGGGGCTCTACACAGTGGGGCTCCCAGGGAACGGGGTGTCCAACTTACGGTATTCTCCAACTGAAGAGTCTTTGGCAAAAAAAAACAAAAAAAAAGGAAAATAAAGACACTTAACAAACCCTTAAAAACATTTACATTTCCAGCGGGTCAAAGCGGTTTGAAATGCAGTTCGTATTGAGGTCAGTTACGGGTCGTAAAGAGGTCATTTCAACTAGTTTTGCCCACTGGGTGAGAATTTCAAAAAAGCTCAAAGGCTGCCTTTTACACAGGCAGCCAATCCTGATATTCTGCTAAATGATTGGCAAAAGATCTGATCTGATTGGTCATAAGACCAATTAGTGGAAAAAGATCAGTATTCGGCTGCCTGTGAGCCTTTGAGTTTGACTGTGTCGCAGCCAGGTGGTGTGGCGTTTACCTGCCGTTGCTGATCTGTGGAGGGGAGTGTCTGGAGTGGTCGGAGGGATCAGATCGCCTGTCAGGGGAGCGGGACCGGCTGCTACGATGTCTGTCGTGGGATCGGTTGGAGTGGTCGGACGCCACCGAATGGATATCTGAAATGTCTGTTGTTCAAAACACACACACACCATATTCAACTACATAATGTACACTGAAAAAAAAATATGAAAAACACAACATGCAACAATTTCAAAGATTTTACAGAGTTACAGTTCATATAACAAAATTAGTCCATTTAAATACATTCATTAGGCCCTAATCTATGGATTTCACATGACTGGGAACACAGGCATTGGTCACAGACCTTTAAAAAAAAAAAAAAGTAGTGGCGAAGATCAGAGAACCAGTCAGTATCTGGTGTGACCATTTCCCTCATGCAGCACAACACAACTCCTTCGCATAGAGTTGATCAGGCTGTTGATTGTGGCCTGTATAATGTTGTCCCACTCCTCTTCAATGGCTGTGCAGAGTTGCTGGATATTGGTGGGAACTGGAACACGCTGTCGTATGCGTCGATCCAGAGCATCCCAAACATGCTCAATGGGTGACATGTCTGAGTATGCAGGCCATGGAAGAACTGGGACATTTTCAGCTTCCAGGAATTGTGTACAGATCCTTGCAACATGGGGCCGTGCATTATCATGCTGAAACATGAGGTGATGGCGGCGGATGAATGGCATGTCGATGGGCCAACAGAGTGCTCCATGGTGGGGGCAGGTATAAGCTACAGACAGCAAACACAATTGCATTTTATTGATGGCAATTTGAATGTACAGAGATGCCGCGACGTTGACATCAGCAAACCGCTCGCCTACACAACGTCATACACTGTCTGCCATCTGCCCGATACAGTCGAAACCGGTATTCATCCGTGAAGAGCACACTTCTCCAGGGTGCCAGTGGCCATCGATGGTGAACATTTTCTCACTGAAGTCGGTTACAACGCCGAACTTGTAGTCAAGTCAAGACAACGAGCACATAGTTAAGCTTCCCTGTCATGGTTTCTGACAGTTTGTGCAGAAATTCTTCGGTTGCGCAAATCCACAGTTTCGTCAGCTGTCCGGGTGGCTGGTCTCATATGATCCCGAAGGTGAAGACGCCGGGTGTGGAGGTCCTGGGCTGGCGTGGTTAGATGGGATCTCTGGTTTTGAAGCCGGATGTGAAGGTCCTGGGCTGGCGTGGTTAGATGGGATCTGTGGTTGTGAAGCCAGATGTGGAGGTCCTGGGCTGGCGTGGTTAGATGTGGTCTGTGGTTGTGAAGCCGGATGTGAAGGTCCTGGGCTGGCGTGGTTAGATGTGGTCTGTGGTTGTGAAGCCGGATGTGGAGGTCCTGGGCTGGCGTGGTTTGATGTGGTCTGTGGTTGTGAAGCCGGATGTGGAGGTCCTAGGCTGGCGTGGTTAGATGTGGTCTGTGGTTGTGAAGCCGGATGTGGAGGTCCTGGGCTGGCGTGGTTAGATGTGGTCTGTGGTTGTGAGGCTGGTTGGACGTACTGACAAATTCTCTAAAATAACATTGGAGGCGGCTTATGGTAGAGAAATTTACATTAAAAACAGCTTTGGTGGACATTCCTGCAGGCAGCATGCCAATTGCACGTTCCCTCAAAACTTGAAACATCTGTGGCATTGTGTTTTATGACAAAACTACACATTTTAGAGTGGCCATTTATTGTCCTCAGCACAAGGTGCACCTGTGTAATGATCATGCTGTTTAATCAGCTTCTTGATATGCCACACCTGTCAGGTGGACGAATTATCTTGGCAAAGGAGAAATGCTCACTAACAGAAAAACATCAATTGGTGTATTTGAGAGAAATAAGCTGTTTGTGCGTATGGAACATTTCTGGGATCTTTTATTTCAGCTCATGAAAACATGGGACCAACACTTTACATGTTGCGTTGATATTTTTATTCACTATAATATATGTAATTTAGCAGACACTTTTGACCAAAGCGAATTAGTCATGTGTGCATATATTGTAATTTTTTACATTTTATTTAACCTTTATTTAACTTGGCAAGTCGGTTAAGAACAAATTCTTATTTTCAATGACGCATAGGAACAGTGGGTTAACTGCCTTGTTCAGGGGCAGAACGACAGATTTCTACCTTGTCAGCTCGGGGATTTGACAACCTTTTGGTTAATAGTCCAACACTCTAACCACTAGGCTACCCGCCGCCTCTACACTCTAACCACTAGGCTACCCGCCACCTCTACACTCTAACCACTAGGCTACCCGCCTACCCATATGGGGCGTACATATGGGTGGTCCCGGAATATGAAAGTAAGGAGCTTCTCTTTCAGTAAAATGCATCCACACCCAACGACCCTACAGCATTTAGCCTTTTTCCAGCATTACGAAACAACGTGAGCACACACACACACACACACACACACACACACATGTAGTGTCCCTCACCGTCTCTGTCGGAGGCGTTGGCTGATGGGACGCTGTCGTCCAGGTCTGGTATGTTCAGCAGCGTAGCTCTCTCGTCTCTCTGCACCACCATCTTTAGCTTGCCCTTTGACCTCTCAATCAGCTTCTTAGCGTCTATCAACGACAGGTTTTCTGTCACCGTGCCGTTGATCTGAGAGGAAACAAGCAATTAGCTTGTCTGAGTGCAGGAGACAGTGGGGAAAAACATGTATTTAGCCTTCTTTCTCTCCCTCTATCCTTCCCTCTCTACCTCTCTCTCTACCTCTCTCTCTACCTCTCTCTCTACCTCTCTCTCTACCTCTCTCTCTACCTCTATCCTTCCCTCCTCTACCTCTCTCTCTCGCTCCTTTCACCTTCAGTACAACGTCTCCCTCCTGTATATTTCCAGCCCGGGCCGCCTCCCCCTCTCCCAAGTCCCTCCCCTCCTCATTACCACAACTCTCCACCTCTCTCTCTCTACCTCTCTCTCTCTCTCTCTACCTCTCTCTCTTAGTTCAAGAACCACTTCAGGCTTCTCACCTTCAGTACAACGTCTCCCTCCTGTATGTTTCCGTCCCTGGCCGCCAGACTCTCGGGTGAGATGTCCTTCACGAAGATGTGGCTGGCCAGGCGAAGGCCATATTCTGCTTACGGAGTGAACGAACAGCAACAAAGAGAGTGTTAGCATAGGAGAGCATAGTATGATATAGCATGTTAGCACAGTATAACTAACATGTTAGCATAGCATGTTAGCAGTACAGCATGCTGTATATAGCATGTTAGCACAGTATAACTAACATGTTAGCAGTACAGCATGCTATATATAGCATGTTAGCACAGTATAACTAACATGTTAGCATAGTATGTTAGCAGTACAGCATGCTATATATAGCATGTTAGCAGTACAGCATGCTGTAGCATGTTAGCATAGTTTAGCATGTTGACAAATATAATGGAATATAGCAAAATAAAAACGTTTATTTCCCCCAAAACAAACTATTGCTGAGTGTCGCGTGTTATAAACGTGTAGAACAGCGGTTATTCTACAACAAAAAAAGTGCTATTCTGAAACAAAATACTTTCTAAATACTTCTACATTAATGAGGATGCTACCAAAGTCACAGACGCACAAATTCTGAAACAGAGCCCATCTGCCCAATATTGAGAGTTGTTTTGGCTCTGTACTCCAGCTCTTTGGACTTGACACAATACAATTTCAAATTTAAAGCTGACAGTCTGCATTTTAACCTCCCATAGTCATTGTATAGTTTCAAACCCCGACTAGACAACACATATCCCAACTAACCCTAACCCTGACTAGACAACATATCCCACCTAACCCTAACCCCGAAACACATATCCTAACTAACCCTAACCCCGACAACACATATCCCAACTAACCCTAACCCCAACAACACATATCCCAACTAACCCTAACCCCAACAACACATATCCCAACTAACCCTAACAACACATATCCCAAATAACCCTAACCCCGACTAGACAACATATCCCAACTAACCTTAACCCCAACAACACATATCCCAACTAACCCTAACCCCAACCACACATATCCCAACTAACCCTAACACATATCCCAACTAACCCTAACCCCGACTAGACAACATATCCCAACTAACCCTAACCCCGACAACACATATCCCAAATAACCCTAACCCCGACTAGACAACATATCCCAACAACACATATCACAACTAACCCTAACCCCGACAACACACATCCCAACTAACCCTAACACATATCCCAACTAACCCTAACTAGACAACACATATCCCAACTAACCCTAACACATATCCCAACTAACCCTAACCCTAACTAGACAACACATATCCCAACTAACCCTAAACCCGACAACACACATCCCAACTAACCCTAACACATATCCCAACTAACCCTAACTAGACAACACATATCCCAACTAACCCTAACCCAGACAACACATATCCCAACTAACCCTAACCCAGACAACACATATCCCAACTAACCCTAAACCCGACAACACACATCCCAACTAACCCTAACACATATCCCAACTAACCCTGACTAGACAACACATATCCCAACTAACCCTGACTAGACAACACATATCCCAACTAACCCTGACTAGACAACACATATCCCAACTAACCCTAACTAGACAACACATATCCCAACTAACCCTAACCCCGACAACACACATCCCAACTAACCCTAACACATATCCCAACTAACCCTGACTAGACAACACATATCCCAACTAACCCTGACTAGACAACACATATCCCAACTAACCCTGACTAGACAACACATATCCCAACTAACCCTAACCCAGACAACACATATCCCAACTAACCCTAACCCCGACAACACACATCCCAACTAACCCTAACAACACATATCCCAACTAACCCTAAACCCGACAACACACATCCCAACTAACCCTAACACATATCCCAACTAACCCTAACTAGACAACACATATCCCAACTAACCCTAACACATATCCCAACTAACCCTAACCCAGACAACACATATCCCAACTAACCCTAACCCAGACAACACATATCCCAACTAACCCTAACCCAGACAACACATATCCCAACTAACCCTAACCCAGACAACACATATCCCAACTAACCCTAACCCAGACAACACATATCCCAACTAACCCTAACCCAGACAACCCAGACAACACATATCCCAACTAACCCTAACCACACATATCCCAACTAACCCTTACCCCGACAAGACAACATATCCCGACTAACCCTAACCCCGACTAGACAACATATCCCAACTAACCCTAACACATATCCCAACTAACCCTAACCCCGACTAGACAACATATCCCAACTAACCCTAACCCCGACAACACATATCCCAACTAACCCTAACACATATATCCCAACTAACCCTAACCCCGACTAGACAACATATCCCAACTAACCCTAACCCCGACAACACATATCCCAACTAACCCTAACACATATCCCAACTAACCCTAACCCCGACTAGACAACATATCCCAACTAACCCTAACCCCGACAACACATATCCCAACTAACCCTAACAACACATATCCCAACTAACCCTAACCCCGACTAGACAACATATCCTAACTAACCCTAACCCCGACAACACATATCCCAACTAACCCTAACCAACTAGACAACATATCCCAACTAACCCTAACAACACATATCCCAACTTTGTGATGCTCACCTTCATTCTTTCGGGACTTTACGAGGGTGACTTTGGCGGGCCGCGGGGGCTGGTTGAGCGAGCGCCGGTCTGCGCGCGGGGAGAGACTCCTCTCCCGTGAGCCACTGCGTTCCCGCTCTCTGTCCTTTTCCCGCCTTCCGGCGCTCCTCCCGCTGCGCCGGGCCGAGGCTCCACCCACAGCACTGTAGGCGCTGGGGCCGCTGCGTGCGGAGCGCGTCTCGTATATCTCCTCGTCGTAGCTATCTTCCTCATCCTCCTCCTCATCATCATGCTCCGACATGGTCGCCCTCTCCCCCAGCCGACTCATGGGTACATGCACCTTCCGCTTCCGTCTGATCGTCTGAAGAGGAAGAAGACAACTTTAGCACGATGTCACTAGATTTACCCCCCATTTCTTTCCCCCATTCCTTCCATGTAATCTCTAACTCCCTCCCTCCCTCTCTCTCTCTCATGACAAGACCGTAGCCCCATAGAGACTAAATCTAATACATAATAATTGTTGTAATTTATTCTGTGGTAAGCGCCATATCACTACATTATACCCGAAACTTCCAGTTCTCCCTCTGGGGTATTCCATTGGCGGTGCTAAGATATGACCCCCAGGTTTTAGCAGATGACAGGTTAGTCCCAAGCGTGCTGTGCTCCAGGTATTAAAGATAAAGGAACTGCCTAATTCAGACGTTCATACATTAGTAAGAGCTGGAATCTATCAGTGGACTGGTGTTAAAGCCAGACTCAGTCAGTTGTGTCATTTTGTTAACGTTTTACACCTTGTTTTGTTTGGCGCGACAAAACAAAACCCAGGCAAAACATAATGTAAAACAAACCCGGGCAAAGCATAATGTAAAACAAACCCGGGCAAAACATAATGTAAAACAAACCCGGGCAAGACCCAGTGTAAACAAACCCGGGCAAGACCCAGTGTAAACAAACCCGGGCAAGACCCAGTGTAAACAAACCCGGGCAAGACCCAGTGTAAACAAACCCGGGCAAGACCCAGTGTAAACAAACCCGGGCAAGACCCAGTGTAAACAAACCCGGGCAAGACCCAGTGTAAACAAACCCGGGCAAGACCCAGTGTAAACAAACCTGGGCAAGACCCAAAGTAAACAAACCCGGGCAAGACCCAAAGTAAACAAACCCGGGCAAGACCCAAAGTAAACAAACCCGGGCAAGGCCCAAAGTAAACAAACCCGGGCAAGACCCAAAGTAAACAAACCCAGGCATCAAAAGCATAGCAAACTCAACATCCAAGAGGAAAACAACTAGCCAGCTAACAACTCCAGCAAAGTTTCAGAGTAAGGTCTCTCTTTACGTAGTGTTGTCTCTCTTGTTGTGATGTGTGTTTTGTCCTATATTTATATTGTATTTATTATTTTTAATCCCAGGCCCTCGTCCCCGCAGGAGGCCTTTTGCCTGTTCCTAGGCCATCATTGTAAATAAGAATTTGTTCTTAACTGACTTGCCTAGTTAAATAAAAGGTCAAATAAATAAAAACATACTCTATACTGCCAAACCAAACCCTGCACTGACTCTATACTGCCAAACCAAACCCTGCACTGACTCTATACTGCCAAACCAAACCCTGCACTGACTCTATACTGCCAAACCAAACCCTGCACTGACTCTATACTGCCAAACCAAACCCTGCACTGACTCTATACTGCCAAACCAAACCCTGCACTGACTCTATACTGCCAAACCAAACCCTGCACTGACTCTATACTGCCAAACCAAACCCTGCACTGACTCTATACTGCCAAACCAAACCCTGCACTGACTCTATACTGCCAAACCAAACCCTGCACTGACTCTATACTGCCAAATAAAACCTGTAAGTGCAGGTTTTAGTTGGCAGTATAGCAGGGCTACACCACCGGTATGCACATTTAGCAATGCGTGTGTGGATCTTTCGGCTGTTTGCTAGCTAGCTTGCTGACTAGCGTTGCTTACCAGAAGTGGACAGCTAGCTGGCTCTCATGATTATCAGACCTTGGCACGGTCCAGAGAAGCATGTGGGTACTATCACTAGAATAGCCGTGAGTGACGAGTCTTAGCAAGTTGAAAATAATAAAAATCCCTTGCTGAATGAAAAATCACAGCACAATTCCCATTTCATTCCCAAAAACTTTGTAGCATTCCCGGCCAGTGGTTTCAAATCTGCACTGCTATAGCACAGACGGACAGGCAGACAGCCAGGAGCCAATATATGAATCACAAGGATTTGTCAGCTAAATTACACTTTTATTCCATATTACTCAACTCAAATTTTTGAGTCTTGTTTAAAATAAGAGAGATATAGATCGGCCTATTTGTATTGTTGATGTGTTGCTGTTGTCGTGGATGGATCAGAGGAAAAGATAGGCCGAGAACAGGAGCTATGAAAGGATCATTAACATAAGCTACGCATCATAATTACCTGGAGAATTCCGACATACAATTTGTAAACAAACCTGCTGTACTCGTAACACATAAAAACTTAATTTGTATCCCTTTGAAGAGACACAAATGGCAAATGAAGCTTTCATTTATCCATTTCGAGATATATTAAACAAACAAAAAAAGTTTTTTTTTTTTTTAAACTTACTGAATCTGGCTTTAACATAGGACTTTTAAATCTTAGGGTTCCTCAAAAAGATACTCACAATTTTAGCATTCTTTCCACTTTTCCGTAGTTGCTGGACTGCGTATGCATGTTCCACGTTGTCCATGGAGACGGCGTTGACCATCGTGACTCTGTCATTCTCCCTGGAAGGAAAGGTAGGAGAGAGTGACTTGTAAAACAATGTAAACAAATGTCTTTGTAAACAACCAAATGTTTTTTAAAAAAAAGATTGATTTTATTTAATTTTTCACCATCCATAGCACCTTCTATGAATTTGAGAGAGGTTACATTTTCTCCAAGCCACATCCCTCAGCTTTATATCAAACCAAGAGAGCCCATGCGGTAACTCATCCCAAGAGAGGACAGGAGGATCTTACTGCAGTAGGCCCTCGGCTGGACCTCCCTTCAGGACGTCTGAGATAACGATGGAGGTCTCACCACTCTGAAAATGAGGGTTATCCCGACCTCCTGAGATGGCTATCCCAAAGCCAAACCCTGGTGCCTGCACAGAGATGGAAAATGACATGTTCACTGCCTACCCTGGTGCCTGGTGATACAGAGACCCAGAGAGAGAGACTCAGGAGACTCACGTGTGACATCAGAACACAATAGTATTCACAACAAAGGAGAGAGAGAGAGAGAAAGAGAGAAAGAGACAGAGAGAGACAGAGAGACAGAGAGAGAGAGAAGCACGTTAGAACACAACAACTGTATTCATCACAACCACTGAGAAATATCACAGACCTCTCCAGTCCCAACAATTCCACTACTACGTCACCTTCTAAACAAAGCACTGTATTGGTTTGATAGGGGAGAGTAGTAAACAGCTAGCAAGCTATCGACTATTTAACAAGTGAGACGTTTCTGCTGATAATTAAAGTCTGGAGGTAGACTAAGTGATAACCTCATAACCATAGCTACCTTGCAACCGTTTATCCTCTTCAAAACAGTGACCGAGTTATTTACAGTTTCTACATTAGGTGAAGGTGAAATGGACAGACAAGGAAATAGGAGGAGTGTAGGAGGGGGGGGGGACATGACAGACAGTGATCTGTATTGACAATCTATGCTTGTTGTGTTCATATGCCCGGACCCTTGGCCTGTATAGAAGGTCAAGTTGTGACCTTGTGCTCTACAGCCTGGTGGAAGAATCATGAACACTTTTTAAAAGGGTAAAACAGACCGTGTCGACGAGTGGTTAAAAGCAGCGTCCTATCGCCTGTGACCACAGAACAACGGCCATTTTCTATTCATCTCAAGACGATTTTACACGTTGAATCATAACATCGACAGCAGGTGTTTTACTGAGCACGGCCAACGTTCATTAAGGTGCATCTTGTCCTTGTATACAGAACAGAATCCTGAATGCTTGTTTCTTATTGGACAAGTCCTGGTAGTCCCTCCCCTGCTTCAGTCAGTTATATTCCATTTGGTGCCTAATGAACAAGGTCCTGTTATTGTGTGTGCAGTGAGCATACTGTACGTGTACGGCTTGCAGCATGCTGACTAGTGGAGGCAGGAGGAAAAGAAGATGGGGGGAGCAGGGAAGAAGGACAAAATGGAGGGAGGCTAGGGCACAGAGATAGAGTGGTTTCAACCATCCCACAGAGACAGAGGTTTCAACCATCCCACAGAGACAGTGGTTTCAACCATCCCACAGAGACAGAGTGGTTTCAACCATCCCACAGAGACAGAGTGGTTTCAACCATCCCACAGAGACAGAGGTTTCAACCATCCCACAGAGACAGAGGTTTCAACCATCCCACAGAGACAGAGGTTTCAACCATCCCACAGAGACAGAGGTTTCAACCATCCCACAGAGACAGAGGTTTCAACCATCCCACAGAGACAGAGGTTTCAACCATCCCACAGAGACAGAGGTTTCAACCATCCCACAGAGACAGAGATAGGGGTTTCAACCATCCCACAGAATGTCACAAGTTGTATGTCTCTTGCTCAGTTGCGACAAGCAATGGTGATATAAAAGGCAAATGCCGACAAGAATGTTGAAAAGATGTGACAGACAGAGAGAGAGAGAGAGACACACAAGGAGTGAGAGAGAGAGGGGGAGTGAGAGAGAGAGGGGGAGAGAGAGAGACACACACAAGGAGAGAGAGAGAGACACAAGGAGAGAGACAAGGAGAGAGAGACAAGGAGGAGTGGGAGAGAGAGAAGGAGAGAGAGAGACAAGGAGGAGGAGAGGGAGAGAGAGAAGGAGAGAGAGAGACAAGGAGGAGTGGGAGAGAGAGAAGGAGAGAGAGAGAGAGAGAGAGACAAGGAAAGAGACAAGGAGAGAGAGAGACACACAAGGAGAGAGAGAGACAGAGAGAGAGAGAAAGAGAGAGACAAGAAGGAGGGGGAGAGAGAGGAGGAGAGAGACAAGGGAAGAGAGAGAGACAAGGAGCAAGAGACATGGAGAGAGACAAGGAGAGGTAGAGGTATCCTATGCACTACTCACCCTGTGTAGAGTTACTGTGTGCTGTTCCCATATGACGGTCTCCTCCATAGCTGCACTCTGTAGAAATAAATCCTTATTTTCATCATCATCACTCCAATTAGTGTCAGTAGCCCCCAGGCTTTAGATGTACTCATTTAGCAAAATAAACTTTCAAGCCTCAATATCTGAAAATACATTTCAGAACCCCCCAAAAAAAAAAAAAAAAATCACACCACACAATAGTGCCAGTATTTTAGACGAGCCTATCACGGATCGGCCGTGACGAATTAGCGGTTTTCCTTGTATCAGGGGTTCATACACATTTTGACAGATGGAATTCTCCATGATTTTTAACCACATTTCCATGACCAACAATTGGCGGCATCTCTATAGTACAGTTGAAGTCAGAAGTTGACATACACTTAGGTTGGAGTCATTAAAACTCGTTTTTCAACCACTCCAAAGATTTCTTGTTAACAAACAAATAGTTTTAGCAAGTCGGTTAGGACATCTACTGAGTAATTTTTCCAACTATTGTTTACAGACAGATTATTTCACTGTATCACAATTCCAGTGGGTCAGAAGTTTACATACACTAAGTTGACTGTGCCTTTAAAACAGCTTGGAAAATTCCTGAAAATTATGTCATGGCTTTAGAAGCTTCTGATAAGCTAATTGACATCATTTGAGTCAATTGGAGATGTACCTGTGGATGTATTTCAAGGCCTACCTTCAAACTCAGTGCTTCTTTGCTTGATATCGTGGGAAAATCAAAAGAAATCAGCCAAGAACTCCGAAAAATAATTGTAGACATCCACAAGTTTGGTTCATCCTCGGGAGCAATTTTCAAACGCCTGAAGGTATCACGTTCATCTGTACAAATAATCGTACACAAGTATAAACACCATGGGACAACGCAGCCGTCATACCGCTCAGGAAGGAGACGCCTTCTGTCCATAGAGATGAACGTACTTTGGTGCGAAAAGTGGAAATCAATCCCAGAACAACAGCAAAGGACCTCGTGAAGATGCTGGAGGAAACAGGTACAAAAGTATCTATATCCACAGTAAAACGAGTCCTATATCGACATAACCTGAAAGGCCGCTCAGCAAGGAAGAAGCCACTGCTCCAAAACCGCCATAAAAAAGCCAGACTACGGTTTGCAACTGCACATGGGGACAAAGATCATACTTTTTGGAGAAATGTCCTCTGGTCTGATGAAACAAAAATAGAACTGTTTGGACATAATGACCATTGTTATGTTTGGAGGAAAAAGGGGGAGGCAAGCCGAAGAACACCATCCCAACCGTGAAGCACGGGGGTGGCAGCATCATGAGTTGAGGTGCTTTGCTGCAGGAGGGACTGGTGCATTTCACAAAATAGATGGCATCACGAGGATGGAAAATTATGTGGATATATTGAAGCAACATCTCAAGACATCAGTCAAGAAATTAAAGCTTGGTCTCAGTCATGGGTCTTCTAAATGGACAATGACCCCAAGCATACTTCCAAAGTTGTGGAAAAATGGCTTAAGGACAACAAAGTCAAGGTATTGGAGTGGCCATCACAAAGCCCTGACCTCAATCCCATAGAAAAATTATGGGCAGAACTGAAAAATGGGAGGCCTACAAACCTGACTCAGTTACACCAGTTCTGTCAAGAGGAATGGGCCAATTTATTGTGGGAAGCTAGTGGAAGGCTACCCAAAACATTTGACCCAAGTTAAACAATTTAAAGGCAATGCTACCAAATACTAATTGAGTGTATGTAAACTTCTGACCCACTGGGAATGTGATGAAATAAATAAAAGCTGAAATAAATCCCTCTACTATTATTCTGACCGTTCACATTCTTAAAATAAAGTGGTGATATCTAACTGACCTAAGACAGGGAATTTTTACGAGGATTAAATGTCAGGAATTGTGAAAAAACAGAGTTTAAATGTATTTGGCCAAGATGTATGTAAACTTCTGACTTTAACTGATTATATATATATATATATATAATACCAGTAAACCCCTAACCCCATTATCTCTCCTGGAGGATGGACGACCATCCATTATCTCTCCTGGAGGATGGACGACCATCCATTATCTCTCCTGGAGGATGGACGACCGCCCATTATCTCTCCTGGAGGATGGACGACCGCCCATTATCTCTCCTGGAGGATGGACGACCACCCTTGATGTAAAACATTGCAACCAAATACGTTTCGCTCATTCAATATAGCAAAGATCTAGTGGCTATGGTAGGCTACAAAGATGTTTATTCAACTGAAGCCAGCCCACAAATGTTCAGAAAATGTACCTTTTCTAGTTCTAGCCATATTTATCTTAGCTACCTTATAAGTGTTTACTTTGCAGGCTGACTAGTATCTATTGAGTTGCATAACTTTATACTTTAGGTCATACATAAAGTAGACTGTCTAAAAAGCAGTGGTGGAAAAAGTGCCCAACTATCATACTTGAGTAAAAGTAAAGTTACTATAATAGAAAATGACTCAATTAAAAGTCACCCAGTAAAATTCTACTTGAGTAAAAGTATAAAAGTATTTGGTTTTAAATATACTTAAGTATCAAAAGTAAAAGTATAAATCATTTACATTTCCTTATATTAAGCAAACCAGACGGCACCATCTCCTTGTTTTTTAATTTACTTACGGAAAGCCACATGCACACTCCAACATTCAGACATCATTTACAAACAAAGCCTGTGTGTTTAGTGATTCCACCAGATCAGAGGCAGTAGGGATGACCAGGGATGTTCTGTTTAGTGAGTCCGCCAGATCAGAGGCAGTAGGGATGACCAGGGATGTTCTCTGTTTAGTGAGTCCTCCAGATCAGAGGCAGTAGAGATGACCAGGGATGTTCTTTGTTTAGGGAGTCCGCCAGATCAGAGGCAGTAGGGTTGACTATTTGACTATTTTCCTGTCCTGCTAAGCACTGAAAATGTTACAAGTACTTGTGTCAGGGAAAATGTAGTAAAAGTAGTCAAAAATATAAATAGTACAGTACAGATACCCCAAAAAACGACTAAAGTAGTACTTTAAAGTATTTTTAATTAAGGACTTTACACCACTGCTAAAAAGGACCCTAGTTCAGCCGCCTACGCTAGATACTGCTGCAGATACTGCTTCATTATGTCAAGGAGAGGGGGAAGAAGGGAGAGGTGGGACAGGGAAGAAGGGAGAGAGGGGACAGGGAAGAGGGGAAGGGGAGAGGGGGAAGGGAAGAAGGGAGGGGGGACAGGGAAGAAGGGAGAGGGGGACAGGGAAGAAGGGAGAGAGGGGACAGGGAAGAGGGGTAAGAAGGGATAGGGGGACAGGGGAGAGGGGTAAGAGGGGGACAGGGGAGAGGGGTAAGAAGGGAGAGGGGGAAGAAGGGAGAGGGGGACAGGGGAGAGGAGAGGGGTAAGAAGGGACAGGGGGAGGTAAAAAGGGAGAGGGGAAAGAGAGGAGAGAGGGAAGAGCGGGATCTCAGGGTGATCTGCACCAGAGCCAGCTGAGGTGTTGAGGAGCGATGGTTTTATTTATTTATTTGCATGGCTCCTGCAATGCAGCGAAAGAGAGATGGGATCTGCTGAGCCACATCCCCTAAAGTCAGTATTGTCACAACTACACCACTAGGCTAAATCTCTGGATAGATTCTGTAGCATTCACTGTATCCAAGCCACCATTGTCACAACTACAGCACTAGGCTAAATCTCTGGATAGCTTCTGTAGCCTTCACTGTATCCAAGCCAGCATTGTCACAATGAACCAGACCACTACTGTACATCTCATTCTCAGATAGCTACTCATACTGACTGTATCCTAGCCAGCAATGTCAATCCCAACCTGGAAATCTCAAAGTAGCTCAAATTCACAGATACTGAAACTAAAATTAAAACCATACTGATACTGCACCAGCAGCAGAACCAGCATTCACAGACACTATATACTATAGCCAGCATTCACAGACACTATATACCATAGTCAGCATTCACAGACACTGTATACCATAACCAGCATTCACAGACACTATATACAATAGCCATCAATCATTCAGACACTATATACAATCGCCATCAATCATTCAGACACTATATACAATCGCCATCAATCATTCAGACACTATATACAATCGCCATCAATCATTCAGACACTATATACAATCGCCATCAATCATTCAGACACTATATACAATAGCCATCAATCATTCAGACACTATATACAATAGCCATCATTCAGACACTATATACAATAGCCATCATTCAGACACTATATACAATAGCCATCATCCAGACACTATATACAATAGCCATCATCCAGACACTATATACAATAGCCATCATCCAGACACTATATACAATAGCCATCATCCACAGACACTATATATTATAGCCATCATCCACAGACACTATATATTATAGCCATCATCCACAGACACTATATATTATAGCCATCAATCATTCAGACACTATATACAATAGCCATCAATCATTCAGACACTATATACAATAGCCATCATCCACAGACACTATATACAATAGCCATCATCCACAGACACTATATTATAGCCATCATCCACAGACACTATATTATAGCCATCATCCACAGACACTATATATTATAGCCATCATTCAGACACTATATACAATAGCCATCATTCACAGATACCATGGCCACTTTAGACAGCATTGTCATGTCAGACCCAGTAGATCTCAGATACATGATACTATAAATAAAGATGAAACCACACTGAAAGATAAAACAATCCTGCTGCTGGTGGCACACACACACACACACACACGACACTGTGACCACAAATCAAAACAGACCACACTCTCACGCAGAGGAAGTTAAAAGGTATTTTAAACACCTCTTAACAATGTATGAATGAGTGTGATACAAATTGTGGAAATGGGGTAGGAGGAGACTTGAGTCTCTTCCTTTGTGCCAGTAGCTAGGCTGCATATTCCCAGGCACTCCACAGAATACAATGGGCTTGTTGCTGGCGACAACCTGCCTCCTCATAGTGGTGGCATTATGAGGAAGTGTGCTGAGTGACTTTATTAAGCATGCTTGGAATGTCTTTACACACTAACAACTGGGCCTACGTGCAGTAAAGCAGGGGCTACAAAAAGCAGGACAATTCCAAGCTGTCAGCCCAGTATTCATTATTGCACACCGTAGCAAAACTTTTTGTAACAGGAAACATTTTGAACAAAAAAATTTAAATGTGTTTCTATATGAAAAATGCAGGTCGCCAGGCTGTTCGTCGACCAAGATTTTTTTAGTCCAGCATATAGCTACACCTTTTTTTATTTTTTATCATGGTGCACAAGACACCTGTCTAATTGGCTCCTGTCTGAGTGGACTGATCCATTGTGGAGGCCATCTGATTGGCTCCTGTGTGAGTGGACTGATCCATTGTGGAGGCCGTGGGGATGGCACAGTCCAGAAATCTAAGAAATGTGCTACTGAAATTGTATATGGTTATATTATGTACGAACAAATGGTGCAACACTAATAAAAATATTATTTCATAACAAATAAGCTTTTTCCAGCGTTGTATCGTGGTCGCTGTCCACAGTTCTGAAACATCAGCGCACTGTTGAATTGGCGCCTTTTCCGAGACCATGTTGCTACGTGCATAATGGGGCAACAGGTGGCCTAATGGTTAGAACGTGGTGCCAGAAAGGTTGTTGGTCTAAGGCTGTCTGAGAAAAACGACAAAAATATATAAATTCCTGAATAGTACGATCGCAGCCACTATCAGGTATTATTTCTGGATAAATCAAAGACGATTATAATACTGGTAAAAGGGTGTTTCAATACATTTTAATTTCTGAAAACCAAAGTGCCTGAAGTTGCAGAATCACCCATCTATAGCATCCCACAACTGTCCCAGAGTAGCCTAGTGGCAGGTAGCCTAGTATTTAGAGTGTTGGGCCAGTTCCCGAAAGGTTGTTGGATCGAATCCCCGAGCTGACAAGGTAAAAATCTGTCGTTCTGCCCCAGTTAACCCACTGTTCCCCAGTAGGCCGTCATTGTAATAAATAAATAAGAACTTGTTCTTAACTGACTTGCCTAGCTAAATTTAAGAAACATTTAATAATAGCAAAAAATGAAATAATAGCAAAAATGAAATAGCAAAAAATGAAATAATAGCAAAGCATCTTGGTGTTGAGAACAATGTGGCAGAGGCAGCAGTGGAATTAGGAGATGAGAAAACAGCCAGGGGGAAGTGATGCTGCTGCTGGGAGAGACAGTGGGAAGTGATGCTGCTGCTGGGAGAGACAGTGGGAAGTGATGCTGCTGCTAGGAGAGACAGTGGGAAGTGATGCTGCTGCTGGGAGAGATGCAGGGGAGAAGTGATGCTGCTGCTGGGAGAGACAGTGGGAAGTGATGCTGCGGCTAGGAGAGACAGTGGGAAGTGATGCTGCTGCTGGGAGAGACAGTGGGAAGTGATGCTGCTGCTAGGAGAGACAGTGGGAAGTGATGCTGCTGCTGGGAGAGACAGGGGAAGTGATGCTGCTGCTGCGAGAGACAGGGGGAAGTGATGCTGCTGCTGGGAGAGACAGGGGGAAGTGATGCTGCTGCTGGGAGAGACAGTGGGAAGTGATGCTGCTGCTGGGAGAGACCGAGACAGAGGCAGCAGTGGAATTAGGAGACGAGAAAGCAGCCTTTTGTCTAAGAATAGCCTAACTGTTAAATGTGCCTGGCTTTATAAATCATCCATCCATATATATATACACACACACACACACACACACACACACACATATCTGTTTTGAGTGTTTGTTTAATAGCCTAGGGATTCCGTGAGCACCAAGCCTCAAGCAACCACAACGTCTGATAAAGAACAGGCTTTACAAGAACAGTCTCTCTGGTATAATTAACATTTATTTAGTGTTGTAGTGTACTGTTATTTAGTGTCACTGTTCCAAATGGTCAGATATTTATAATAATAAACCCTCCTTTCTCTTGATCTCCTCCTTCATTATTATTACGATGATCATTATTATAATAAATAATGTCATTATCATTAGTAGGCTTAGTATAGCAGCCTTGTATAACCACCATCGAGCTGTAGGCCTCAGAACTCATCCTGTTTAGACTTAATACCATAACTTAGGCCTATACTTCATTGGCTAATGGGGATCCTACTTTCAAAAAATATAAAAAAATGCAATACTTACAGTATATGAGTTACTGTATGATAAATAAACATGCAACGGTTTTTAGTCTTTGTTGTTTTTATTTTATTTTTGTTTTTTAAATAAACAGATAACAGGCTCTCTGGTACGCTTATAATTTATATAGTGTTGTTTACATTGTTCCAAACGGTCCTAAAAATATATATTGTAATCTAACAGCACCTGTTAATATGCACAGATAATATGCAGGCAGTGCTGGCTCCTTCTTTTTCTTGATCTCCAGTATTTTCCACAACTAGTCAAATGTATTCCACACATCTGACTTCCCCTTTACCTCCTGAGCAACCAGTAAACATTCCCCCGTTTCCAGTCACGTCCTCTGCATCCGTTTTGCTGTCACATGTGTTCCGGTGTTCAGAGTTTGTTATAACCAATTTATTAATGTGATTATGACATGCTTTAACGGTCAGGCCCTATTGGTCGCATGCATTTGATGCACACGTGTCACATAAAGAGAGCAAGGGTTTGAGGGGATATTTTCCTAAATAAATTAGCGATTTTGGTAACGGAACTTTTCAATCAAAAATGACTAATTATGTAGCAGTTCAGCAACACGGACAGTGTGATACACACTGTTGATGTTCTGTGGTGGTCGCTGCAGCAGAGACAGTGTGATACACACTGTTGATGTTCTGTGGTGGTCGCTGCAGCAGAGACAGTGTGATACACACTGTTGATGTTCTGTGGTGGTCTCTGCAGCAGAGACAGTGTGATACACACTGTTGACGTTCTGTGGTGGTCTCTGCAGCAGAGACAGTGTGATACACACTGTTGATGTTCTGTGGTGGTCGCTGCAGCAGAGACAGTGTGATACACACTGTTGATGTTCTGTGGTGGTCGCTGCAGCAGAGACAGTGTGATACACACTGTTGACGTTCTGTGGTGGTCGCTGCAGCAGGGAGGACAGAGAGACAACGGGTCACACAGTTCCTCGCTGTCTTTTTTTACACGGCGCAGCAAGTCTGAGCCCGTCCCGGCCCAATCAAATCAATTGCGGTCGGATTCCCTCTAGTTATCTGGGTCTTAATTATTTCATCAAACAGTGCACTTAAAGCATCAGACAAGCTCAGTGCATACAGTTGATTTGATTAAAACACATAGGATGTGTGTATATATATATATATATATACACACACACACACACACACACACACACACACACACACACACATACATACATACATACATACACACATTTTTACAACTTTTTAATTTCGACCAATCGATTGGTCGAAAGTACAGACGACTCTCGGTCAACCAAGATTCTCTCTAAATCGGGGACAGCCCTACTTCAAAGCCTCTCATTGACCAATAAATAGCTTCAGCAATTCAGGGTTTATATACATCATTGGTCCTTACCCACAAAGCACTCCTGTCTTCTTCCAACCTCCCTCAGTACAGTCAAAGTGAGGTCTATCCATGGAGCAGAGCCTGTACAGTGTGTCAACCTTACACAGATGCTACCACACTGAAACAAACACCTCCGGTGAAATAGCAGTCTGTAAAACTATATATGGACCGACTCAATTGTTTCAGTATTGTGTTGGTGAACACACATGGACCTCAACATAGACGGTAAGGTAGGTAGCTAGCGCACCATGAGCAGATAGCCAGATCCTGGTATTTAGCCTGTTCTAAATTCACTGTCCCTTCGCTTCCCCTAATTTCTACTCCAAACCCAGGACCACCTAGGGCCTCCGCAGAGAACACTTTGGCCAAATCATGAGCTTATGTTGAGGAGGCACATTAAAGCATAATGGACCATGAGGGGGATTAGCTAAGGGGATTAGTCTGATTATTTATTAAAAGCAGCAGCACCAGTTACTTAGGAAACAGGACAGGCGGAGTGGAGCGAGAGGAGAAGAGGCTCTATTTCGACTACTTCAAATATCCATTCCTCTTGTCATCTCCTCCCCTTCATGCAGCGTTGATGGTTGAAGCTCATCATTAGGCCAGCTTTCACCTGGACAGATCGTTTGGATAATTGAGAAAGAGCCAGGGCAGGGTGATTGGACCTCCCAAATCCCTGCTGCCAAACCCTCCTTCCAAAAATCCCCTCATCACGGCTCCCATGGCAACTATAGCCTTGTTCACACCGCAGGCCTTTATGCTCAAATCAGTTGTTTTTCCAAATACGTTTTTGGAATACTGACTGTCCAAACAGCAAGTTACATGTGACCAAATCAGATGTGTATGTGTGTGTTCAGACATAAGTCATTTGCTGACATTGCTAAACTAGTTGTCATAGTAACGACGGGTGTGCACGCACTGGTGTAGGCTAATTGGTGGTGGTGCTCCTGCTTCCTAGCACCGCCATGGACGTTTCCCAGTTGCTTTCAATGTTCAACATCTAGTGTAAGAACACTTTTAAAGCCTCAAAGGATAAGATAATCAAACAAGTCCTTTTTTTGGCTAGCCACAGCTGTCAACTAGCTAGCTGTTTAGCTACCCACAGCTGTCAACTAGCTAGCGAGGTAGCTGTTTAGCTAGCCACAGCTGTCAACTAGCTAGCGAGGTAGCTGTTTAGCTAGCCACAGCTGTCAACTAGCTAGCCACAGCTGTCAACTAGCTAGCGAGGTAGCTGTTTAGCTAGCCACAGCTGTCAACTAGCTAGCGAGGTAGCTGTTTAGCTAGCCACAGCTGTCAACTAGCTAGCCACAGCTGTCAACTAGCTAGCGAGGTAGCTGTTTAGCTAGCCACAGCTGTCAACTAGCTAGCGAGGTAGCTGTTTAGCTAGCCACAGCTGTCAACTAGCTAGCGAGGTAGCTGTTTAGCTAGCCACAGCTGTCAACTAGCTAGCGAGGTAGCTGTTTAGCTAGCCACAGCTGTCAACTAGCTAGCTAGGTAGCTGTTTAGCACATTCAGTCGTTTGTTTTTAAACCCTTAACAAGCTAGTTAGCTACCACATGTTGTTCTCAAACTGTCAACAGAGTAGCTAGCAAGCAAAAGGATATGCCAAATAAGCCTTAAAAAAAACAAAAAAACACTTTAGGGCAGATAAGGATCATTTGACTGTTCAGACATGTCGCTTGGCCAGGAATCTGATTTGTATCTGATTCCAAACCACCTACGAAGATGGTTTGAAATGTGGCTTGAAATATCCGATTCCATGTACTTTTTGGCTGTTCAGACTGCAGGAAAAATTACAGATTTTAATTGGATATACAAAAAAAAATGGATTTATGTCACTTCAAACTGCCAATGTGAACTAGGCTTAAGTTCTGCGGCCTGCTAAAATATAGTACTTTTCTTTCTGAGCATTTGGGCACCTTACCTGAGAGGGACAGCCATGCTATCACACAGCCAGGGCTGCTAGAATAATTTGGATGAGATTAGGACGAGGAGGACAGGTCAGGCTAGTCTCTGGGTTCTCACTCAACCATATCAGAAACCAAACCACTTAACAACACTGTTTAAAAAGCAATATCAAGATGGATAGGTTATGCCTGCAATCTGCAGGTCTAACATGTAAATACGGCAGCAAGTAAGTGTACCATCTTGGGTTAAGATGAGAGCAAAGTTCTCCTTTTGGAGTAGGGTTCAGCTGGACCAGTCTCCTCTCTCTGGCCGGCCAGGCATAGTGCCTGAGAGCCGTTAGCCTAGCCTGAGAGCCGTTAGCCTAGCCTGAGAGCCGTTAGCCTAGCCTGAGAGCCGTTAGCCTAGCCTGAGAGCCGTTAGCCTAGCCTGAGAGCCGTTAGCCTAGCCTGAGAGGGCAGCTGGGGTTTTAGGAAACTGATCAACAGTTCACCACAAGGGTCTACTGCAAAGGTTCAACACAAACAGTCAAAAACCTCCAAGCAGTTTTAAGGGGAAAGTAAAAAACACAAAAAGCTGCAGGGCAAACAAAAAAGGGAACTCCCTCTGGCATTTTACAGTAAACTGAATAGGCCTAAAAGAGGAAACTCCCTCTGGCGTTTTACAGTAAACTGAATAGGCCTAAAAGAATAAACTCCATCTGGCATTTTACAGTAAACTGAATAGGCCTAAAAGAGGAATCTCCCTCTGGCGTTTTACAGTAAACTGAATAGGCCTAAAAGAATAAACTCCCTCTGACAGAATAGGCCTGGTAGGCCTACATACTAACTGTACTTTTAAAAGGAGAGAAAGTGATTTTAAAAATATTTTAAAAGATGGAAACAGGACCTGGGACTGAAATAAAAATCCCTCTAGAACAGTTTTCTGTTTAATGTCTTGAAGCTGATCAGAGCTGTAAAACCGCTGATGCAACATTACTCTGCACCATATTGTCTGAATTTATAGCTGTATTTTTTTTTTTTTTTTACCAGGGCTGAACTGAAAAACGAATAAAAGACCTACTTGACTCCAGTTGATACTAAATCTGTCAGCATTTTTTGTTGACCATTTACTTGTTTAAAAACACACACACACACACACACTCTCTCTCTCTCTCTTTCAGATTCGTGTATAGTGTGCAATGCATGTTCTACGGTAAATCTATGATCTATTTCATTGTGGTGCAGCAGTCTTTCTGCAGTGTGTGAAGAGGAGAGATGCAATTTGGGTTCTAGAACATATTTCTCCTTCTCAATCTGTCCACCGTAACCAGAGCAACAAGGTCATTCAGTCAATGACCTGACTTTCCAGAACCATACTTTCCTGGATGGGATCAGAAAGGACACCACGAAGAGAGTAATGTACTGTCCATCTCAGTCCCCAGGCACCACATGTACTAGATAAGAGCACAAACACCTTCCTTTACCACTCAAAATCAACAAAAATCTAGAGCGAAACTGAAGGCAATATACAACTTCTCTGACAGGAAAACGGCCAATGTGGCAATGATATTAAATCAGAAACATTGTATACATAATTTTAATAATAATAATAATAATAATAATAATATAGGGCATAAAATCCATCTTGTCCAAAACTGAGTTTTGTAAGTGAGTTCGTTATGACTTACTTGAGGATTTGGGTTTTGATTTCCACAACGCTCACTTGTCCACTAATAACAGGGGATAGACACGCAGCTGCGGTTGCGGCGGTCTATCCACTCCTACCGCAGAACACACCGACAGAGAGAGACCTGCCCGCAGCGCAGCGGACTTTGTTTACATAAGACAACACGTCACACACTTTTTTTTTTTAAACATGAGAAATACTGCACTAAAACACCTTTAGTCAGATGTAATAATTGCGCAATTAAAAATATCCCTGTCAAAAACATCAACATTAATTACAGCTTTCTTGAGTTATCGTAGATTCATTCGGGGGATATTTTGAGGAAGTGACGCTTAGCTTTGTTGCCATGGTGTCTCGTTAAACTAACAGTAACTGCCACATAGAACCACGCCCCCAAAACCGGAATCTCGTTTTTTTCTTAATGAGCAAAAGAGATACACGTGGAAATTGAACTTGTTCAGAAATGTATGCAGATTATTGGTATTACATTTGTTCGTTAGCCTAAACTAAGTTTTCAAAGCCACAGAATAAATTCAGGCACAGACTACCAGATAGTCAATGCACAACCAGCTATAAGAAAGAAGGAGAGAGTCAAACAAATAGATGTATTTAGCTATTGACGTTATTCCACGCTGAGAGTTTCTTCTGCAGTTGCTCTGGTGCACCATTTGTGAACACAATCCCTCAGTTTGTGGTCAGTATCCCAGTAATCAATGGGGTTTGTTTGTGACACTGACTCTCTAGTGTGCGGATGTGTGTCCTTTGTGGCCAGGCAGCAAGTCTAACAGACTGTGCCAACAGAAGTAAGCTCCACTCTGCAGATTTGGAGGGCTTGGCAGGGCTGGAGGGAGGCTGACCATCGCTACGTTCCAAATGCCACCCTATTGCCTATAGTGCACTACTTTTAACCGGGAAAACTAGTGCACTAAATAGGGAATAGGGTGCCATTTGTCAGGCTGACCATGCCAGTTGGATCATGCTTGGAGGACTAGTGTAAAAATACAATTACTGGAACAGGCAAAGTCCCTTGGTTCACAGCAATTAGACTGGTTCATCAACTGGTACTCATGGGAAGTGGGTACTCAATATGGCTGCCAGTCCCCGATCACAGAACTTTGACATGAATGGGGACGTCGGTTCTAGTAATTCTATGATTAGAACCCATGCAGCTTGGGAGAGGAGAGTCTGCAGCTGTCTACAACACAGATTCTCTCTCATATATATAGAGAGAGCGAGAGAGAGAAGTTGTTTGGGACTGAAAATCAGTCCCAAACAACTTCATCTCAACCTTGTTTAAATCCTCATATTCAGGATGTGATCTGGACAACGACAGATATCAGGAAACATGTATTCAACTGAAATGTGTCTTCTGCATTTAACCCAATCCCTCTGAACCAGAGATGGGGCTGCCATAATCGCCATCTACGTCTTCGGCGCCCGGGGAACAGTGGGTTAACTGCCTTGCTCAGGGGCAGAATGATAGATTTTTACCTTGTCAGCTTGGTGGGAATCGATCCAGCAACCTTTTTCGGTTACTGGCCCAACGCTCTAACCACTAGGCTACCTGCCAGTAGATCACGCATCAACGAGAGTAGGCAACAACAACAAAAAATCTCTGCATATTTATTTAATGTTGCCTGATAATGGGTCCATGACAAACAGGGTTTTTAGGCTACAAGTTACAGCCTAATCAGCATTATCGCCAACGTTATTATAGTGATGTTAAGAGACCAAAAAGCCCCTGATGTTATTACCCAATTCAAAAACATCATCAGTGTTATCATCAAGCAATAGGAGCATATGACAGGAACTAAAAGCCCCTGATGTTATTACCCAATTCAAAAACATCATCAGTGTTATCATCAAGCAATAGGAGCATATGACAGGAACTAAAAGCCCCTGATGTTATTACCCAATTCAAAAACATCATCAGTGTTATCATCAAGCAATAGGAGCATATGACAGGAACTAAATCCCCTGATGTTATTACCCAAGTCAAAAACATCAGTGTTATCATCAAGCAACAGGAGCATATGACAGGAACTAAAAGCCCCTGATGTTATTACCCAAGTCAAAAACATCATCAGTGTTATCATCAAGCAATAGGAGCATATGACAGGAACTAAAAGCCCCTGATGTTATTACCCAATTCAAAAACATCATCAGTGTTATCATCAAGCAATAGGAGCATATGACAGGAACTAAAAGCCCCTGATGTTACTTCTATAATCAGAAATGAGGCAATGCGACAGGGGGCTGTTTAACTCGCTGTGTGTGGGTGTGTGTGTGTGTAAAGGCGTCCGCATGCTTCTCAACAAAAACAGTTCGGAAGAGTTTGTGCATATATTACGAAGAGATTTTGTGACGTTTTTGTTCGTTTTGGACTGGTTTGGTTTTTTTTTTCACCTGTAGCCCGAAGTCTAAGCCCCTTCGTCGGTGATTGGTCAACAGTAGGGATTCTTCAATAAAGTATTATTGTCATTCAACGTTTTCATGCAAATCTTTTCACCTGATAAATACTGCACCAAACATCTTAGATGGAAAATTGCATGACTAAGATCTCTGCAAAAAAAAATTTTTTTTTAAATGAATAACTGGTTTGTTTGGCTACGGTGTCTCAAAATGGACAAACAGTACTATTGCTGCTTTTTTCTAATCTTTCAAGTGAAGGCCTTCTTTTTTTATTTTACCCCTTTTTATCTCCCAATTTCAATATTGTTTCATCGCTGCAACTCCCCAACGAGCTCGGGAGAGGCGAAGGTCGAGTCATGCGTCCTCCATACCTCGCTCCTTAACAACCGCCCGCTTAACCCGGAAGCCAGCTGTACCAATGTGTAAGAGGAAAAACACTGTTCAACTGACGACCAAAATCAGCCTGCAGGCGCCCGGCCCGCCTCAAGGAGTCGCTAGAGCACAATAAGTCAAGTAAAGCCCCAGCAGGCCAAACCCTCCCCTAACCCGGACGATGCTGGGCCAATTGTGCGCCGCCCTATGAGACTCCCGGGCACGGCCGGTTTTGACAACGCCTGGGATCGAACCCGGGTCTGTAGTGACGCCTCAAGCACTGCGATAAGTGTAGGCCTTTTAAGGAAGTATGCGAGCACATTCGTCCGGTTCGCCTAGCCGAACTGAAGTGTGCTGATGCCTTAAGAGAGACAGACAGAGAGAGACAGACAGACAGACAGAATCAGACAGAGAGAGACAGACAGACTGAGACCAACAGACATACGGACAGACAGTCAGACAGAATCAGAGAGAGACAAACAGAATCAGACAGACAGTCAGACAGAGAAAAAGACAGAATCAGAGGGAAACAGACAGAATCAGAGAGAGACAGACAGAATCAGACAGAGAAACAGACAGAATCAGAGAGAGACAGACAGAATCAGACAGAGACAGACAGAATCAGACAGAGACAGACAGACAGAGACAGACAGACAGACAGACCAAGAGAAGTGATGATGCAACAAAGGAATGTCAAAAAGAATGTCTTCAAAGATCAGGCCTGACAATGCAGAACTGTCACGAGTAACATCTTATACGTGGTCAGGACCATAAAAAGCCCAGCCAGATCTGACTGTGAAGAACAGCTTTATGACATTGCCAGAATCATTTTGATACTCCCCAGACTTCTCTCTGAGAACACTGTTACAGGACTAACCTAACGTAGGACTAACCCAACCGCCTTGGTAAAAGATTCCTGAGCGGAGTGCCCACAAACATTTTTCTGGGGAAACAGAAGTTAGGTTGAAAATACTGTATCCTTGAAAAACCGGAAACATCGGATTTCTTCCGAACCCACGGAGAGAGTGGTTACAGACAGACAGGTTCAAATGTATCTAATAACACCAGCAAATGATCTTAACATCTTTCAGATCACTGTCAACACATCAGGGTTGACACAATGACAAAGAACAGAGCACCAACCAACCAAACAAATGTACTACTTTTGAGGGAACATTGTGCAGGTTGTACTGCGGCCAAACAAAAGGAGAGCGAGAGAGTGAGCGAGAGAGAGAGACAACAGAACAGTGTTGGATGGAGGAACCAGGATGACAGTATCACAGGCCTTCCACCTTGGGGCCTGGCTGGCACAGAGGCAGACAACAAGCAGCATAACCAGATGATTCATGACTTTAAAAATGGAAAACGACGCGCCGAGGGGGAGCGAGTGCTGACAACTGCTAAAACTCCCCTCCGACTCAGAACAATGAATTCAAGTGCTGATGAGAGACAGAGACAGAGAGACAGGAGAGAGAGAGAAGAGAGACAGAGAGACAGACCCAAGAGAGTTTGGTGACATTCTGCACATAGCATAGTGCTAGACCACCACTGAAACTGGTAACATTGCAGATCCGTAATGGATGAGAGAGATACCAATAGCGTTTGCTGGCCGAGAGTACTTAGCACCTCTGAACGTAATTTGCAAACCGAGTGTGCACCGATTTTACATGTAGAATTGCGTGAACATTTTTGGCAGTCAGACATCGAAAGTGGACGATCCTTTAATACACGCTGACTGATCGGCAGACGAAAGCTAGATCGGTGCGATGTGTGCAAGCCTTAAAACTCTTGAGTCGATGTCCGCACCACAGTGGAAATCTAATTAGCATAATAAATACAAAAATCCCCATCAAAATCCATCGGTTTAAGCTACAGATATCTATATTTTTTTGCATGGGCTGTGTCTCAATCCACCCCATCCACCAATGGCGGCCTTTCGCATTTGCGGTGGAAGGTGGCCGAGCCACAGAGGTGTTTGTCAGACCATGAGACATCCCGAAAACCTGTCTTGTCAGAAAAACGTCATGAGACAAGCGTCACGGGACTCGCCTGTAGTCGGTACCGCCCATCTGTCCTCGGTACCGCCCATCTGTCCTCGGTACCGCCCATCTGTTCTCGGTACCGCCCATCTGCCTACTTCTGTCTGTAGCGTCAGTTTGGGCTACACACACTAATATGACCCCTCTACGGGACTCTCAGGAACACGTCGGTTGTTTTGCTCTAGGACACCCACAAGCCTCATCTGAGGGTAGCCCGGTACCAGTAGAAAACATATGGAAGTATATATATATATATAAATAAATAAAAGTAGTTTAGTGCCAAATAAAATGGGGTTAAAAATGGATACTTCATTTTTTTTTTTATGATTTCCTGATATTTTTATATCTCTCAGATTTAGGACAGACACTTTAAAACAAACTTTCTTTTGATTTATTTTTGGACTGTTATTCCATGTATGAGTCTGTTATTCAATGTGTTTCTATTGGCTAATAGCAGTACACCATGCCCAAACCAGACGTCCGCGTGCGCCATCGTGCCCAAAGTGATTTTTGTCCCGCCCCACACCAAACGCGATCACAACACGCAGGTTGAAATATCAAAAAAACTCTGAACCAATTATATTATATTGACAGGTCGAAAAGCATTAAACTTGCATTGGCAATTTAGCTAGCTAGCTTGCAGTTGCTAGCTAATTTGTCCTATTTAGCTAGCTAGCTTGCTGTTGCTAGCTAATTTGTCCTGGGATATAAACATTGAGTTATTTTACCAGAAATGCACAAGGTCCTCTACTCCGACAATTAATCCACACATAAAACAGTCAACTGAATTGTTTCTAGTCATCTCTCCTGCTTCCAGGCATTTTCTTCTTTGGACTTTATATGGCGATTGGCATCTAACTTTCATAATAAGGTGTATTACCACAACCGACCGACCGACCTCAGTTCATCTTTCAATCACCCACATATGGGTATAACCAATGAGGATATGGCACGTGGGTATATGCTTCTAAAAAGCCGCCAATGAGGAGATGGGAGAGGCAGGACTTGCATCGCGTTCGGCGTCACAAATAGAAGCAACTTCTATTTTAGCGTCTGGCTACGCAGATGCTCATTGGCGTGTGCAATGATTGAATAACATGTATGTGTACATTTATTTTGGTTTGGGTAGCGTGTAAGGCCAAAATCTATGTTTCATCAAATAACTGTTATATATATATATATATTTTTTTTTTAAATACCTAAACAGGCCCTAAAATTCAGCTCATACAGTAGAAGGTCATGAGATGCAACTTCTTATTAGCCCAACACTGGAATAAATGTTAACGGCAGACCATTGGGCAACTACTATGATGTTTTCAACACCACATACTGTATATGTAATTCAAACAAAAACTGCAGTAGTAGTAGTAGCAGCAACACAGTCAGTAAAATGGTGTTACAGAATTACAGAGCTTTCTGGCCTAAACCTGAATAAAATTAATTTTCCAAATAACCAATATTGACAAGCAAGCAGTAAACCTACGGACTGATTGGCTAGGCTAAGCAGCAACACTGATCTGTGTAGAGAAGCTAGGCTAAATACTGGCTAAGCTAAATAGAGCTAGTCAGTAGTCAGTCAGAGTACAATACTTACAGCAATAGTTCATCCTGGTCATCACAGATAAACAGAGGACACCTGACAAAAAACACCTCTCTCCAGCCCAGTCCAATCTCAGTCCCACCTCCAGCTCTGCTAATCCCTGTTATTTGGATGTATTTAACTAGAGTGCTCTACTGCTCCTCCTCAACAGCAGGAGATTCCTACAGACGCACATCAGCAGCAGGCGCCGCCACCGTAATGTAGTGCGCGCGATGCCTCGTAACCAATAGGAGCAGAGAGAACACTCACACGGCCCCTCCCTTCCTTTCTCTGACTGACACAACTGGCTATCTATAGATCCTATAGTAGAGAGAGGCACAGGTGAGGAGTTTACGATGGAACGAAATCCCGTAATCAGAGAAAAGTCAACTCCACCTCAGCTACAACTCAATCCATCTCTAAATATGTTACATATGGTTCTGTACTTTCCATTCCAACATCGCTCTCACTCTCCCTCCTCTACCACTCTTTCAGTCTCTCTCTCTCCCTCCTCTCTCTTTCAGTCTCTCTCTCCCCCTCTTTCAGTCTCCCTACCTCCCCTCTCTCGCTAGCGAACAGAACAGCAAAGCCATCTGCACCGCAGTGGAAACTGCTGTATCGGACTTAACCCTCGCAGCGCCAGAAGTGGGACTAGAGAGCTCACAAACAAACACACCATCACACACTAGGAACCCTCCTGGGGTGCTGCATTACAGTAATATAGCATAACCCCCTGGGGTGCTGCATTACAGTACTATAGTATAACCTCCTAGGGTGCTGCATTACAGTACTATAGTATAACCTCCTGGGGTGCTGCATTACAGTACTATAGTATAACCTCTTGGGGTGCTGCATTACAGTACTATAGTATAACCTCCTGGGGTGCTGCATTACAGTACTATAGTATAACCTCCTGGGGTGCTGCATTACAGTACTATAGTATAACCTCCTGGGGTGCTGCATTACAGTACTATAGTATAACCTCCTGGGGTGCTGCATTACAGTACTATAGTATAACCTCCTGGGGTGCTGCATTACAGTACTATAGTATAACCTCTTGGGGTGCTGCATTACAGTACTATAGTATAACCTCCTGGGGTGCTGCATTACAGTACTATAGTATAACCTCCTGGGGTGCTGCATTACAGTACTATAGTATAACCCCTGGGGTGCTGCATTACAGTACTATAGTATAACCTCCTGGGGTGCTGCATTACAGTACTATAGTATAACCTCTTGGGGTGCTGCATTACAGTACTATAGTATAACCTCTTGGGGTGCTGCATTACAGTACTATAGTATAACCTCCTAGGGTGCTGCATTACAGTACTATAGTATAACCTCCTGGGGTGCTGCATTACAGTACTATAGTATAACCTCCTGGGGTGCTGCATTACAGTACTATAGTATAACCTCCTGGGGTGCTGCATTACAGTACTATAGTATAATCCTCTTAGGGTGCTGCATTACAGTACTATAGTATAACCTCCTGGGGTGCTGCATTACAGTACTATAGTATAACCTCCTGGGGTGCTGCATTACAGTACTATAGTATAATATCCTCTTGGGGTGCTGCATTACAGTACTATAGTATAACCTCTTGGGGTGCTGCATTACAGTACTATAGTATAACCTCCTGGGGTGCTGCATTACAGTACTATAGTATAACCTTCTGGGGTGCTGCATGACAGTACTATAGTATAACCTCTTAGGGTGCTGCATTACAGTACTATAGTATAACCTCTTAGGGTGCTGCATTACAGTACTATAGTATAACCTCTTAGGGTGCTGCATTACAGTACTATAGTATAACCTCTTAGGGTGCTACATTACAGTACATAGTAGTCTATTGTGTCTGACAGCACTCGGGCTACACTCCTAAACTGCCAACGAGACTCCAGTGTTTATCACTGCAGAAAGGTAATGGAGACACATTCCACAGATGCCTTCCTCTCCACACCGTCATGCTGCCTTCCTCTCCATGCTGCCTTCCTCTCCACGCCGTCATGCTGCCTTCCTCTCCATGCTGCCTTCCTCTCCACGCCGTCCTGCTGCCTTCCTCTCCACACTGTCCTGCTGCCTTCCTCTCCATGCTGCCTTCTTCTCCACACCGTCCTGCTGCCTTCCTCTCCATGCTGCCTTCCTCTCCATGCTGCCTTCCTCTCCACGCCGTCCTGCTGCCTTCCTCTCCACGCCATCCTGCTGCCTTCCTCTCCACGCCATCCTGCTGCCTTCCTCTCCACGCCATCCTGCTGCCTTCCTCTCCATCCTGCTGCCTTCCTCTCCATGCTGCCTTCCTCTCCACGCAGTCCTGCTGCCTTCCTCGCCACACCGTCCTGCTGCCTTCCTCGCCACACCGTGCTGCTGCCTTCCTCTCCATGCTGCCTTCCTCTCCACGCCGTCCTGCTGCCTTCCTCGCCACACCGTGCTGCTGCCTTCCTCTCCATGCTGCCTTCCTCGCCACACCGTCCTGCTGCCTTGCTCTCCATGCTGCCTTCCTCTCCACACCGTCATGCTGCCTTCCTCTCCATGCTGCCTTGCTCTCCATGCTGCCGTCCTGCTGCCTTGTTCTCCACGCCGTCCTGCTGCCTTGCTCTCCACGCCGTCCTGCTGCCTTGCTCTCCACGCCGTCCTGCTGCCTTGCTCTCCACGCCGTCCTGCTGCCTTCCTCTCCACACTGTCCTGCTGCCTTCCTCTCCATGCTGCCTTCTTCTCCACACCGTCCTGCTGCCTTCCTCTCCATGCTGCCTTCCTCTCCATGCTGCCTTCCTCTCCACACTGTCCTGCTGCCTTCCTCTCCATGCTGCCTTCTTCTCCACACCGTCCTGCTGCCTTCCTCTCCATGCTGCCTTCCTCTCCATGCTGCCTTCCTCTCCACACCATCCTGCTGCCTTCCTCTCCATGCTGCCTTCCTCTCCATGCCCTTCCTCTCCACACCGTCATGCTGCCTTCCTCTCCACACCATCCTGCTGCCTTCCTCTCCATGCTGCCTTCCTCTCCATGCTGCCTTCCTCTCCACACCGTCATGCTGCCTTCCTCTCCATGCTGCCTTCCTCTCCATGCTGCCTTCCTCTCCACACCGTCCTGCTGCCTTTCTCTCCACACACCGTCATGCTGACTTCCTCTCTATGCTGCCTTCCTCTCCATGCTGCCTTCCTCTCCACACCGTCCTGCTGCCTTCCTCTCCACACCGTCCTGCTGCCTTCCTCTCCATGCTGCCTTCCTCTCCATGCTGCCTTCCTCTCCACACCGTCCTGCTGCCTTCCTCTCCACACCGTCCTGCTGCCTTCCTCTCCACACCGTCCTGCTGCCTTTCTCTCCACACCGTCATGCTGCCTTCCTCTCCACACCGTCCTGCTGCCTTCCTCTCCACACCGTCATGCTGCCTTCCTCTCCACACCGTCATGCTGCCTTCCTCTCCACACCGTCCTGCTGCCTTTCTCTCCACACCGTCATGCTGCCTTCCTCTCCACACCGTCATGCTGCCTTCCTCTCCACACCGTCATGCTGCCTTCCTCTCCACACCGTCCTGCTGCCTTCCTCTCCACACCGTCCTGCTGCCTTTCTCTCCACACCGTCATGCTGCCTTCCTCTCCACACCGTCATGCTGCCTTCCTCTCCACACCGTCATGCTGCCTTCCTCTCCACACCGTCATGCTGCCTTCCTCTCCACACCGTCCTGCTGCCTTCCTCTCCACACCGTCATGCTGCCTTCCTCTCCACACCGTCATGCTGCCTTCCTCTCCACACCGTCCTGCTGCCTTCCTCTCCACACCGTCCTGCTGCTGTGCTCACTGCCAATCAAATCTCCTTTTATTTATTTATTTAATCCATTTTAGAATAAGCTGTAACTTCACAAAATGTGGAAAAAGTCAAGGGGTCTGAATACATTATGTTTATCTACTATCCCACCATAGTAGAAAAGATGACACTTCTGTGTGAGAAAGAAATATTCAAAACATGTAACCTTTATTTAACTAGACAGTTAAGAACAAATTCTTATTTTCAATGAAGACCTATTGGGGAACAGTGGGTTAACTGCCTTGTTCAGGGGCAGAACGGCAGATTTTTTACCTTGTCAGCTTGGGGATTCGATCTAGCAACCTTTCGGGAACTGGCCCAACACTCTAAATACTAGGCTACCTGCCACTAGGCTACTCTGGGACAGTTGTGGGATGCTATAGATGGGTGATTCTGCAACTTCAGGCACTTTGGTTTTCAGAAATTAAAATGTATTGAAACACCCTTTTACCAGTATTATAATCGTCTTTGATTTGTCCAGAAATAATACCTGATAATGGCTGCGATCGTACTATTCAGGAATTTATATATTTTTGTCGTTTTTCTCAGACAGCCTTAGACCAATGTAATTTCCATCACATCATTAAATATCGATTTTAGTTGAAAATGAAATATCATACAATTATTTTATAACACATTTCTTATACATTTGTACATTAACTTGTATTGAATATTATTTTAAGTGCTTTTTAAGGTTTTCCTAAAATTAATACTTCAACACAACGCCTCAATGTATAAACTTGCCTTTTTGAAGAGCTGAAAACATTTATCATTAGAAAATATACATATTTCCATCCAACCTGTTTGTGAGATTATAACAACCATATGATTTCTAAAACAAATCAATCAATGTCAATTATACAAAATGTACAAATTTACCTCAAAATATGGGTGTGGGTGGTAATGACAAGGTGCGGGTGGTAATGACAAGGTGTGGGTGGTAATGACAAGGTGTGGGTGGTAATGACAAGGTGTGGGTGGTAATGACAAGGTGTGGGTGGAAATGACAAGGTGTGGGTGGTAATGACAAGATGTGGGTGGAAATGACGTGGTGGAAATGACAAGGCGTGGGTGGAAATGCCAAGGTGTGGGTCAAGGTGTGGGTGGTAATGACAAGGTGTGGGTGGTAATGACAAGGTGTGGTGGAAATGACAAGGTGTGGTGGAAATGACAAGGTGTGGGTGGTAATGACAAGGTGTGGTGGAAATGACAAGGTGTGGGTGGAAATGACAAGGTATGGGTGGAAATTACATATGTAAAAAAATATATAAAAAAATATATAAAAAAATGAAAACAATATTTTATTGCAAACATTTTGAACAACAACCATTGTAGAACATTTAATTAATTTAAGCAAAAGTAAGATTCCAAAAGTGGACCGAGCTCATGGAAGTAGGCCAGTGGTTTGGAGAGATGAGCCCAGATTGCAGAGGGGTCCTCCGTATAGCAGAGCTCAGTGGTTTGGAGAGATGAGCCCAGATTGCAGAGGGGAAATCCTATGTAAAAATATATAGAAAAATGCTCAGTGGTTTGGAGACATGAGCCCCAGAACATTTAATTAATTTAAGCAGAGGGGATTCCTCCGTCATGGCAGAGGCTCAGTGGTTTGGAGAGATGAGCCCAGATTGCAGAGGGGTCCTCCGTATAGCAGAGCTCAGTGGTTTGGAGAGATGAGCCCAGATTGCAGAGGGGTCCTCCGTATAGCAGAGCTCAGTGGTTTGGAGAGTTGAGCCCAGAGGGGGGTCCTCCGTATAGCAGAGCTCAGTGGTTTGGAGAGATGAGCCCAGAGGGGTCCTCCGTATAGCAGAGCTCAGTGGTTTGGAGAGTTGAGCCCAGAGGGGTCCTCCGTATAGCAGAGCTCAGTGGTTTGGAGAGATGAGCCCAGAGGGGTCCTCCGTATAGCAGAGCTCAGTGGTTTGGAGAGATGAGCCCAGATTGCAGAGGGGTCCTCCGTATAGCAGAGCTCAGTGGTTTGGAGAGATGAGCCCAGAGGGGTCCTCCGTATAGCAGAGCTCAGTGGTTTGGAGAGATGAGCCCAGAGGGGTCCTCCGTATAGCAGAGCTCAGTGGTTTGGAGAGTTGAGCCCAGAGGGGTCCTCCGTATAGCAGAGCTCAGTGGTTTGGAGAGATGAGCCCAGAGGGGTCCTCCGTATAGCAGAGCTCAGTGGTTTGGAGAGTTGAGCCCAGAGGGGTCCTCCGTATAGCAGAGCTCAGTGGTTTGGAGAGATGAGCCCAGAGGGGTCCTCCGTATAGCAGAGCTCAGTGGTTTGGAGAGATGAGCCCAGATTGCAGAGGGGTCCTCCGTATAGCAGAGCTCAGTGGTTTGGAGAGATGAGCCCAGAGGGGTCCTCCGTATAGCAGAGCTCAGTGGTTTGGAGAGATGAGCCCAGATTGCAGAGGGATCATCCGCATAGCAGAGCTCAGTGAGCATCGTGAAACGGTATCATTTGTGGTATGTCTAACACAGGTGTGGAGGGTCACCTGCATGTGAGAATCACCAAAGTGAACCGCCTGGATCTCATTGGTGAATTTACACAGGTAGTTCTCTCAGTGGCACAACTTTGGTTTTAGAAGTGGGGGAGAATAAATTATTATGATTTGTTTTATCCAGTCGGATAAACACTCCAAACAGCCTACCTGACCGCTCTGAGGTGTCTGCATGGTCCTAAAGCACACCGTTGCCTCGTTTTGTATCACATTCAAATGATAAAACTACGGGGGACAAAAATGCAATTTCAGAATGTGAGATTGACATGTCCCCCCCATCCCCGGTGAAAGTTGCACCCCTGAGTTCTCTGCCAAGTCAATATACATGATGATCTCCTCTTTCTGCAGATTCTCTTTTAATCCTCTCAGTTTGGAGTATTGGTGTCGAATGTTGTACATGCAGGGTGCCACACACCTTTTCTTATACTGTCAAATGTACAGTGAACTTCTCCATGTTTCCCACTTTGTTTTTCCTTCTCTTTCTCTCTCTCTTCAGCTTTGTTTTCCTTCTCTTTCTCCCTCTCTTCAGCTTTGTTTTTCCTTCTCTTTCTCCCTCTCTTCAGCTTTGTTTTTCCTTCTCTTTCTCTCTCTCTTCAGCTTTGTTTTCCTTCTCTTTCTCTCTTCAGCTTTGTTTTTCCTTCTCTTTCTCCCTCTCTTCATCTTTGTTTTTCCTTCTCTTTCACTTTCTCTTTCTCTTCAGCTTTGTTTTTCCACTCAAACCACCATGTCTGCTCGCCAGCATCAAAGTCAGATGTTTTAAGCTCTTTTGCTTGACAAAGGCAGCACTCTCTATACATGCACTCTTTCTTCAGGTTCTGACAGCACAAAGACCCAATAAGGTTCTGACAGCACAAAGACCCAATAAGGTTCTGACAGCACAAAGACCCAATAAGGTTCTGACAGCACAACGACCCAATAAGGTTCTGACAGCACAACGACCCAATAAGGTTCTGACAGCACAACGACCCAATAAGGTTCTGACAGCACAAAGACCCAATAAGTTTCTGACATCACAAAGACTCAATAAGGTTCTGACAGCACAACGACCCAATAAGTTTCTGACATCACAAAGACTCAATAAGGTTCTGACAGCACAACGACCCAATAAGGTTCTGACAGCACAAAGACCCAATAAGGTTCTGACAGCACAAAGACCCAATAAGGTTCTGACAGCACAACGACCCAATAAGGTTCTGACAGCACAACGACCCAATAAGGTTCTGACATCACAAAGACCCAATAAGTTTCTGACAGCACAAAGACCCAATAAGTTTCTGACATCACAAAGACTCAATAAGGTTCTGACAGCACAAAGACCCAATAAGGTTCTGATATCACAAAGACTCAATAAGGTTCTGACAGCACAAAGACTCAATAAGGTTCTGACATCAAAGACTCAATAAGGTTCTGACATCACAACGACTCAATAAGGTTCTGACAGCACAAAGACTCAATAAGGTTCTGACATCACAAAGACTCAATAAGGTTCTGACATCACAACGACTCAATAAGGTTCTGACAGCACAAAGACCCAATAAGGTTCTGACATCACAACGACTCAATAAGGTTCTGACATCACAAAGACTCAATAAGGTTCTGACATCACAACGACCCAATAAGGTTCTGACATCACAACGACTCAATAAGGTTCTGACATCACAACACAAAGACTCAATAAGGTTCTGACATCACTGACAGCACAAAGACCCAATAAGGTTCTGACATCACAACGACTCAATAAGGTTCTGACATCACAAAGACTCAATAAGGTTCTGACATCACAACGACTCAATAAGGTTCTGACATCACAACGACATCAATAAGGTTCTGACATCACAACGACTCAATAAGGTTCTGACAGCACAAAAAGCACCCAATAAGGTTCTGACATCACAACGACTCAATAAGGTTCTGACATCACAACGACCCAATAAGGTTCTGACATCACAACGACTCAATAAGGTTCTGACATCACAACGACTCAATAAGGTTCTGACATCACAACGACTCAATAAGGTTCTGACAGCACAAAAAGCACCCAATAAGGTTCTGACATCACAACGACTCAATAAGGTTCTGACATCACAACGACCCAATAAGGTTCTGACATCACAATGACTCAATAAGGTTCTGACAGCACAAAAAGCACCCAATAAGGTTCTGACATCACAACGACTCAATAAGGTTCTGACATCACAAAGACCCAATAAGGTTTTCATTGTTGCTGCAGGTGATCACTTTATGATACTGTAGTTTGTCGGCCATGAACTGGAGGTCGGCGTGGGTTTTGCAGAGACGTGTTCATATCCTGGACGGTTGGCTTGACAACCCAAAAATACGTATTTTAAAGAATTCATAGTAGGACATTTTAATCTCTGAATATTTCCTGTTAAACTTCTGATAAAAAGGTTCTGAACTGTGCCATTCAAGAAGCGTTTCTGCTTTTTTTCTTTCTTTCTTGTTCCTTGTTAGTGTGTCCTTTTCCCCTGTTGTTGCTGCTCTGCTGTTGTCATCACGTTCATAGAATCTAGTGATTTTCTCTTCTGTGCCAGTGCTAATTCTGTTACACTGATTCTTCCTGGAGTATTGAAGACTTGATGGCCTATTTTCATTTGCCCTCATTGCTTTGGCTTGAAAATCGAAATTCTCTGTTTGCAGCTTTGACCAGGCCGTACTTTCTCAGGATGTTTCCTCTGAAACAATAAAATCCTTCTCAAGTTCTTCGTAGTTCCCTTCATTTTCTGTTTTGTCTTTGGGCGAATCTGCGAATCCATTTTCTTCATCAGTTGATCCTACCTTTTTGTTTTGTATTTCTCAGTTTTTCGTTAAGCCTTATCAGGTTTGACATTTGTCATGCAAAGATCTCTGTGTTTTTGAGCGACCTCTTCCAACCTTTTTCCTTCCAGCAAGTATTAGACTTCTCATTCCTGTTGCAGACAATGAGAACAGGGTATCAGGGCGTGCATCAGGGCAGGTATGTTAGCGTCGTGTTCTGGCTGCAAGTCATCTGGTGACTGAGGTGGTGTGTTGCCTGATAGGTTGGTCTCCATTGATTCTTTAAAGTCTGTCTTCTATTCCGTGGGTTACATTTCCATCTCTTGCTTCTTTGTTCTCGCTTTGTAAGCTCGGAGATGGATATCACTTCTCCCTTCTCTTTTTTCATCCAGTATCTCTCCCTGTCTTTTTGCAGATGTTCCTGGTATCATATAGGATCATTTAAAATGTCTATGTCTGTGACCTCCGTGCTATTTTATGTGGCATCTTCTAAAAACAAAGAAAAATACTTTAAGTTTTCTAATTGTACACACCTTGGAGTATTTTCTAGATTCAAGTTATTTAAAACATGATTAAATAAGCCTACTTGTTTTTAAAGTAAAAAGTAATCATGGATTTTTGTCATTTCCACAACATTCTGTCATTTCCATCACAGTTAATTTTGTGATGGAAATAACTGATGGAAAATGCGCTTCTGTTGTTTTTGGAGAAAAATGACAAGACTGCTTAGCATGCTTTGGCCAGTATTACAGCTAGCATATGGTTTACACGAAATACATCAAATATATATATTTTTTAAAATCAAAATTCTACCACAAATTAAAGAAATTGTAGCCTGTTTGGAAATGACTAACAATAAAAAATATTCTCTACACAAGCAATATTGACCTAGATTTTTCATCAACTTCTGGACAGCACATCAGGAACAACTGTCCTCTGCAGCCACGTGCTTCTGTGTCACAATATGTTTCCATGGTAACTAAATTTAACATTCTCTTGAAAAAAAACTTTATTAATGAGGAATTTGCTCTCAGTGGTGGAAATGACACCACTCCCAAAGGACAGGTATACTTTGTGTAAATAAAAGGGCATACTCACAATAAATATTGATATAGATTTTATTTGACTCCTTCTCTAGAAGATAACATTAATAATTACACATTTATGTAATGTTTTCTCATAGAAAAAAATAGTAGAAGCTCAAAAGTCTGGGTCAGGGGCAAGGGCAAAACAGTGAGAGGTATAAAATGCACCTGAAAAGTAGCTAAAATACTTGATAGAGATGTTGAAAGAAATATGGGGTGATTGTAGTGTAAACTTAATATATAAAGAATAAAACCATGTATTTTTTTTAATAAAATCCCCAAAATTGACCCTGAGGACATAAAAGAAGTTACCCTAGTTGCATAATTACCCAGATCCCAAATTAATACAACTACTCGCATCAAAAACAATGAGGCTGATGCAACAGATCAGAACGCTTAAAATGTTGATAACCTAATAAGTTATTTCTTCACATTATAAACGCAGCAATGTACACACGGCAGTAGGCTGTGAGCGCAAATGTTCCAAAACGCAATCAACGCAAAAACACTGTTCTCAAAAGTGATCACAAATGTGATTATGCAAGTAATGCTTTATTAGAAAAGGTGAAATTTAACAAACAAAAAAATAATTTAATCAATTTTAGAATAAGTCTGTAATGTAAGAAAAAGTGGAAAAAGTCAAGGGGCCTGAATACTTTCCGAATGCACTGTAGACTAGTGGTTTTGCTGTTCGTTAGGACTACTCATCTGATTGGCTGACAAAAAGTACATGTGGACAGTTCTCCTAACATCTTCAATATGCGCCTCAGAATTCGATAAGAAGGACGCCTGCAGTTACATCCCGGATGTGTCCATCGGGGACGTCACGTGACGAGCATTGACTAATAAGTGTTTAGATATGAGAGAGAGCCATGCGAGAGAGCGGTGCTTCGTAGCACGGCGTTTGCAACCGGGAGAAGTGAATTGTAACTATATTCAGCCCAAGGGCACAACGGTCACGTAAGGGGGATGTCAAATTGTGAACGTTAGACTGATAAAGTGTTTGATGCCTGCGCAAGAAACAAAGCAGAGATCATGCCTTTCATGTGACTTTGTTAAAAATCAGTCGCATCATGCAGCCTTAGAATGTATTAAAAATCAGAACATTTCGCCCAATGTTTGTAAAACAACTAAAGTTGCATTAATAAATCTAAATTAAACAAATATAAGTACCTGTTTCTTTGTTTACCGATCAACACAGAATAGCTGCTTGTCTGCACTCCCTCAAATCGTTTGGAGAAAATGTCCCTTCTATTTTATTCAGCTTTGTTCAATTTTATTCTCCATACTATAAAAATATTGCCATGGAATTCTAAGCAAATCTTGTCTGCTAAATGAACTAGTGTAGCCCACAGCCATATGGCATAACCAGATCAGGACCTAACATAAGGACAACTCGGAGTATACTATTCTGTTCTTCTGAAATAGCCTACATTTTCTTCATATCATGTTTCTTTAGAGCTGTGTAAAATAAATAATGGATTTATTGTGATGGTGTCAACTATATTACATGGATTTATTAGACTTTTAAAAATGTAGATGTTTCAAAAGGTCTGCATCAGTGGCTTGTAGGCTGTGTGTGGAAGCCAGGAGATGCTAAACGTGTTTGTGTTCATTAACAGTCAATTACCGTGAGACCGGCAGTTATTTGCTTGTTAATCACCAGCTGACAACATTCCATGACGTCACAGCCCTAGGTGTGACAATTGCAGAGCCTCCGGAGATATTCAGCTCCGTACCGCAACGGCGTGCACCTCTCAAATGTTGTACCCTTTATGCGGAGGGCGCTGTCTAGCTCATTGACGTGATTGGTTGACCGTAGGGGAGGGCAGGAGGTCCTGTATAAACACAAAACTCGCTTCCTTGACAACTTCCTTCACAACAGCTCTGCGAAGCCCCCGACTTCTGCGGGGTGAGGGGGGCATCACAGTAAATGCTGTATGGCCACTGCAGACTTTTGGATTGACCATGCAGAGCCTTTTAGTCTCTACGATTAGTTCACTGAGATGGGCGTGAATAAGTGTGCCATAAAATAAAATACACAGTACCAGTCAAATGTTGACATCAGCAAACCCCTCGCCCACACACGACGCCATACAGTTGAAACCGGGATTCATCCGTGAAGAGCACACTTCTCCAGTGTGCCAGTGGTCATCGAAGGTGAACATTTGCCCACTGAAGTCAGTTACAATGCCAAACTGCAGTCAGGTCAAGACCCTGGTGAGGACGACGAGCATGCAGATGAGCTTCCCTGAGACGGTTTTCTGACCGTTTGTGCAGATATTATTCGGTTGTGCAAACCCACAGTTTCATCAGCTGTCCGGGTGGCTGGTCTCAGACGATCCCACAGGTGAAGAAGCCGGATGTGGGGGCCCTGTGCTGGCTTTGTTACACGTTGTGAGGCCAGTTGGACGTACTGCCAAATTCTCTAAAACGACATTGGAGGAGGCTTATGGAACATTCAATTATCTGGCAACAGCTCTGGTGAACATTTCTACAGTCAGCATGCCAATTGCAGGCACTCTCAAAACTTGAGACATCTGTGGCTTTGTGTTGTGTGACAAAACTGTACATTTTAGAGTGGCCTTTTATTGTCCTCAGCACAAGGTGCACCTGTGTAATTGATCATGCTGTTGAACCAGCTTCTTGATATGCCACATCTGTCAGGTGGATGGATTATCTTGACAAAGGAGAAAATCTCACAGGGATGTAAACAAATTTGTGCACCACGTTGGAGAGAAATAAGCTTTTTTTTGTGAGTATGGAACATTTTTGGGATATTTTATTTCAGCTCATGAAACCAACACATTACATGTTGTGTTAATATTTTTCGTTCAGTGTATTTCCAGTATCCAGCCAATGAGGAGGACCAGACGTAGAGGATCAGTACAGTGATGCTAATCAGAGAGCCGGGGAGTCTGCCTGTTCTGAGCCACATGTACCAGGTAATCACAAGCAGCTGCTGAACTCAATCAACCCAGTGGGACATATCAGTAGACCACACAGAGAGCGGGAATGTGTTGATAAGTGTGTGTGTCTGTCTTCTCCCCCTTTCACCGATTTAAAGTGAAGACCAAAAGGATGCAATGAGAAAATGATAGGCCCTATGTGGCGATTAAAAAGGCAGGTATATAACCTGCAGTCTCCACCCTTACAAAGGGACATTCATTCAAAATGGTGAAATTGAATCGATCATAGATGGTAGATGTGGGCTATTCACCAAGAGGCGGCAGGCCCCTCTCTTGGCTCTTGATGGTGCTTTCCTTCCACGCCTCGGAGTCGTCACAAAAGTCAGGGCGATATAGATTTACGATGAGTCTTGATTTATTGAAGGGTGAGCTGCTAGCAAGTCTAGGGTTGCCAGCAGCCAGGCAGATCTATAATAATTATACTGTTGATAGGAGATCCAGTAGACCTATAGTGCCTGCCTGGTGATCCCCGCGCTATGACTCACTGCGTACTATAAGGCCGTGCCTATTCACATCCTTGAATGAGTCAGTCTTCTGTAATGCAGCAACATAGCCTACAGTCAGAGAAATCAACCTGCTTGACTTTGGGTTGCCTTCCACATCCAGTGGACCGAGTCCTATGTACATATTACCTCGACTAACCGGTACCCCCTGTATATAGCCTCCACATTGACTCTGTACTGGTACCCCCTGTATATAGCCTCCACATTGACTCTGTACCGGTACCCTCTGTATATAGTCTCCACATTGACTCTGTACCAGTACCCCCTGTATATAGCCTCCACATTGACTCTGTACCGGTACCCCTGTATATAGCCTCCACATTGACTCTGTACCGGTACCCTCTGTATATAGTCTCCACATTGACTCTGTACCAGTACCCCTGTATATAGCCTCCACATTGACTCTGTACCGGTACCCCTGTATATAGTCTCCACATTGACTCTGTACCAGTACCCCCTATATATAGCCTCCACATTGACTCTGTACTGGTACCCCCTGTATATAGCCTCCACATTGTACTGGTACCCCCTGTATATAGCCTCCACATTGACTCTGTACCGGTACCCCTGTATATAGCCTCCACATTGACTCTGTACCGCTACCCCCTGTATATAGCCTCCACATTGACTCTGTACCAGTACCCCTGTATATAGTCTCCACATTGACTCTGTACCAGTACCCCCTGTATATAGTCTCCACATTGACTCTGTACCGGTACCCCCTGTATATAGTCTCCACATTGACTCTGTACCGGTACCCCCTGTATATAGTCTCCACATTGACTCTGTACCGGTACCCTCTGTATATAGTCTCCACATTGACTCTGTACTGGTACCCCCTGTATATAGTCTCCACATTGACTCTGTACCGGTACCCCCTGTATATAGCCTCCACATTGACTCTGTACCGGTATCCCCTGTATATAGCCTCCACATTGACTCTGTACCGGTATCCCCTGTATATAGCCTCCACATTGACTCTGTACCGGTACCCCCTGTATATAGCCTCGCTATTGTTATTTTACTGCTGTTGTTTAATTATTTGTTACTTTTATTTTATTTCTTTTTTTTACATATTTTTCTTAAAACTGCATTGTTGGTTAAGGGCTCGTAAGTAATCATTTCACTGTAAGGTCTACTACACCTGTTGTATTCAGATAAAATGTGATTGGTTTTGATGGTGGTGAATACATAGGTACACTAGGCACTGCCTGTCAAACCATCAGTTTGTAAAAACATGAGAGAGAATATTGGCAGTGCTCCAGCAGAAGGCGACATCAGGCAGGAAATACTACACCAGGTACCAGGAAGTGAAGAGCCAAGGCTCATTAACCCCATTAAGGATAGGCTAGTCGATTTACTAGCTACTGTTTACTTGGACTGATTCAACCCGGGCTGGGGAAGCCAACTACAGTGTGTCATAATATCAACAGCCAATAAAGGCTAAAAGCTTGACTGATCTGATGTAGTCTAGCTTAGTGGTTTCACTAGCTAATGTTGACCTGGACTGACACTGGTTGCCAGGGGAGGCACTGCTACCGTAAAGTGTGAGAGTCTGATGTAGTCTAGCTTAGTGGTTTCACTAGCTAATGTTGACCTGGACTGACACTGGTTGCCAGGGGAGGCACTGCTACCGTAAAGTGTGAGAGTCTGATGTAGTCTAGCTTAGTGGTTTCACTAGCTAATGTTGACCTGGACTGACACTGGTTGCCAGGGGAGGCACTGCTACCGTAAAGTGTGAGAGTCTGATGTAGTCTAGCTTAGTGGTTTCACTAGCTAATGTTGACCTGGACCGACACTGGTTGCCAGGGAGGCACTGCTACCGTAAAGTGTGAGAGTCTGATGTAGTCTAGCTTAGTGGTTTCACTAGCTAATGTTGACCTGGACTGACACTGGTTGCCAGGGGAGGCACTGCTACCGTAAAGTGTGAGAGTCTGATGTAGTCTAGCTTAGTGGTTTCACTAGCTAATGTTGACCTGGACTGACACTGGTTGCCAGGGGAGGCACTGCTACCGTAAAGTGTGAGAGTCTGATGTAGTCTAGCTTAGTGGTTTCACTAGCTAATGTTGACCTGGACTGACACTGGTTGCCAGGGGAGGCACTGCTACCGTAAAGTGTGAGAGTCTGATGTAGTCTAGCTTAGTGGTTTCACTAGCTAATGTTGACCTGGACTGACACTGGTTGCCAGGGGAGGCACTGCTACCGTAAAGTGTGAGAGTCTGATGTAGTCTAGCTAGAACTTAGTAACTCCTTTAAAGGTTAAACTTGTGGTTTTACTTGGTTTACTGAACTGAACTGGCTGGGAAAGCTGTCTACGGTAACTGCCACTGGCTGGGAAAGCTGTCTACGGTAACTGCCACTGAACTGGGAAAGCTGTCTATGGTAACTGCCACTGGCTGGGAAAGCTGTCTACAGTAACTGCCACTGGCTGGGAAAGCTGTCTACGGTAACTGCCACTGGCTGGGAAAGCTGTCTGGTAACTGCCACTGGCTGGGAAAGCTGTCTACGGTAACTGCCACTGGCTGGGAAAGCTGTCTACGGTAACTGCCACTGGCTGGGAAAGCTGTCTACGGTAACTGCCACTGGCTGGGAAAGCTGTCTACGGTAACTGCCACTGGCTGGGAAAGCTGTCTACGGTAACTGCCACTGGCTGGGAAAGCTGTCTACGGTAACTGCCACTGGCTGGGAAAGCTGTCTACGGTAACTGCCACTGAACTGGGAAAGCTGTCTACGGTAACTGCCACTGGCTGGGAAAGCTGTCTACGGTAACTGCCACTGGCTGGGAAAGCTGTCTACGGTAACTGCCACTGGCTGGGAAAGCTGTCTACGGTAACTGCCACTGGCTGGGAAAGCTGTCTACGGTGACTGCCACTGGCTGGGCTTATGCATGCTAGTATAGTTAGCAAGGTAACAGTGTAAGGTGAGCTCAACAACCAATAATTACCATCTACTGCATCTTGCCTATGCTGTTCGGCCACCGAACATCCATACATTTATATGTACATATTCTTTATCATTCTTTTACACTTGTGTGTGTATAAGGTAGTTGTTGTGAAATTGTTAGATTACTTGTTAGATATCACTGCACGGTCGGAACTAGAAGCACAAGCATTTCGCTACCCTCGCGTTAACATCTGCTAACCATGTGTATGTGACCAATAACATTTGATTGAAATTTGATTTGATTTACTGTTTACCTGGACTGAAACTGGGCTAGCTACAGTCATTGTGTGATTAACATACAACCAATACAACTAGGCTGGCCTGGGTGAGAGGTCAATGTGAGATCAAATCAACACCCAATATAGACTAACAGTATGACAGTAGCCTAGCACTAAACTGTGCTTTCCTTTAGCCATGAGATAACAGAAGGTACTATGGTGGGTGTTACATTTGTAATTAGTTAAGTTTCTATTTTTATAACTAATTTCAACATTTCACTTCATTGTACTGTGAAGATGAAACATTTCACTCCTCTATACCTTTCTGCTGAAAAGTAACAGAATCAGCTAAAGGAGAGAAGTGGAAAGGAAGGAAGGAGAGAGAGTGACAGAGACAGAGAGCGAGAGAGAGAGAAAGAGCGAGAGACAGAGTGACGAGCGAGAGACAGAGAGTGAGCGAGAGACAGAGAGTGAGCGAGAGACAGAGAGTGAGCGAGCGAGAGACAGAGACAGAGAGTGAGCGAGCGAGAGACAGAGACAGAGAGTGAGCGAGCGAGAGACAGAGACAGAGAGTGAGCGAGCGAGCGAGAGACAGAGACAGAGAGTGAGCGAGCGACAGAGACAGAGAGTGAGCGAGCGAGCGAGAGACAGAGACAGAGAGTGAGCGAGCGAGCGAGCGAGCGACAGAGACAGAGACAGAGAGTGAGCGAGCGAGAGACAGACAGAGTGAGCGAGCGAGAGACAGAGAGTGAGCGAGAGACAGAGAGTGAGTGAGAGCGAGAGACAGAGAGAGAGAGACAGAGAGAGAGAGAGACAGAGAGAGACAGAGAGAGAGACAGACAGAGAGTGAGCGAGAGAGAGACAGAGAGCAAGAGAGAGACAGAGAGCAAGAGAGAGACAGAGAGCAAGAGAGAGACAGAGAGCAAGAGAGAGACAGACAGAGAGAAAGAGAGAGACAGACAGAGAGAAAGAGACAGACAGCAAGACAGAGAGAGAGAGACAGAGACAGAGAGCGAGCGCCAGAGATAAGTCTGACCAGACTGGGTTGGAAGGCAGTGTCTTTTCCTTTTCAGAACTCTTCAAATCAACCTCAGAGCGAGGTGGAGCAGCTACACCTCTCCTCCAATCAACCTCAGAGCGAGGTGGAGCAGCTACACCTCTCCTCCAATCAACCTCAGAGCGAGGTGGAGCAGCTACACCTCTCCTCCAATCAACCTCAGAGCGAGGTGGAGCAGCTACACCTCTCCTCCAATCAACCTCAGAGCGAGGTGGAGCAGCTACACCTCTCCTCCAATCAACCTCAGAGCGAGGTGGAGCAGCTACACCTCTCCTCCAATCAACCTCAGAGCGAGGTGGAGCAGCTACACCTCTCCTCCAATCAACCTCAGAGCGAGGTGGAGCAGCTACACCTCTCCTCCAATCAACCTCAGAGCGAGGTGAAGCAGCTACACGTCTCCTCCAATCAACCTCAGAGCGAGGTGAAGCAGCTACACGTCTCCTCCAATCAACCTCAGAGCGAGGTGGAGCAGCTACACGTCTCCTCCAATCAACCTCAGAGCGAGGTGAAGCAGCTAGATGTCTCCTCCAATCAACCTCAGAGCGAGATGGAGCAGCTTGACGTCTCCTCCAATCAACCTCAGAGCGAGGTGGAGCTGCTAGACGTCTCCTCCAATCAACCTCCGAGCGAGGTGAAGCAGCTAGACGTCTCCTCCAATCAACCTCAGAGCGAGGTGGAGCAGCTAGACGTCTCCTCCAATCAACCTCAGAGCGAGGTGGAGCAGCTAGACGTCTCCTCAAATCAACCTCAGAGCGAGGTGGAGCAGCTAGACGTCTCCTCAAATCAACCTCTTCCTGAATAGAGAAGCAAATATCCTTTCTACCTTCACTGTGTGTGTGTGTGTGAGGGTGAACGTGTGTGTGTGTGTGAGTGTGAACGTGTGTTCTTCTCCAGCAGGTAGAGACTCAGTCAGCACAAAATAATGTGACAGGAAACCTTCAAATAAACCAGTAAGACTCCTCTAATTTGAATCTACCGGACTGATCACAGCTAAATCAAGAAATATCCAACTAGTTGATCCAACTAGTTTTAAATAAGTGTACACCAAGGAACCAACTGAGCATCACAAAATGATCTAAAATAGACATTGCACACAACCAAATGAGGCTCTAATGCCTAGCAATGCGTATTAGGGCTTGCATCAACTTTAGCCTACTAACTGGGAACCGTTACGCTAACATTATAAAGCTTTGGAAACCATCATATAAGGGCCAATCATGATCCAATCTCTCGTGACTGAGGTCAACAGAAAAAGGCAGACAAAAATGATGGCAATAACAATAACCTATAGTACAACGGATGGATTAGGCTAGTTTGCTGGATCTGTTCAAATCAAATCAAACTTTATTTGTCACACGTGCGCTGAATACAACAAGTGTTTTATTAGGGGGCCTTTAACAGATGTTATTGCGGGTGTAGCGAAATGCTTGTGTTTCTAGCTCCAACAGTGCAGTAGTATCTAACTAAATGCTTGTGTTCCTAGCTCCAACAGTGCAGTAATATCTAACTAAATGCATGTGTTCCGAGCTCCAACAGTGCAGTAATATCTAACTAAATGCTTGTGTTTCTAGCTCCAACAGTGCAGTAGTATCTAACTAAATGCTTGTGTTCCTAGCTCCAGCAGTGCAGTAGTATCTAACTAAATGCTTGTGTTCCTAGCTCCAACAGTGCAGTAGTATCTAACTAAATGCTTGTGTTCCTAGCTCCAACAGTGCAGTAGTATCTAACTAAATGCTTGTGTTCCTAGCTCCAACAGTACAGTAGTATCTAACTAAATGCTTGTGTTCCTAGCTCCAACAGTGCAGTAGTATCTAACAATTCAATCTGTAACAAATCAAGTCACCAGACATGAGCCTAGATCAACAGATTAACTTACTGCAGGGCATAATAAATAGCATTCCCTCTCCTCTCCTCAGGATCCATCATGCACCATTACAACTCTGGTTCAGAGGTTAAATGCGGAAGACACATTTCAGTTGAAGGCATTCAGTTATACATCTGACTTGGTATCTCCCTTTCCCTTTCCCTACTAGACATTTCCTGCCATTTGTTTACTCTCACGTGTATAGGATATGAAATACACACACACACACACACACACACACACACACACACACACACACACACGACCAAAGGTATGTGGACACCTGCTCGTCCAACATCCCATTCCAAAATCGTGGGCATTAACATGGAGTTGGTCCCCTCTTCACTGCTATAATTGTCTCCACTCTTCTGGGAAGGCTTTCTACTAGATGTTGGAACATTGCTGCTATAACAGCCTCCACTCTTCTGGGAAGGCTTTCCACTAGATGTTGGAACATTGATGCAGGGACTTGCTTCCATTCAGCCACAAGAGCATTAGAGGTCAGGCACTGGATGTTGGGCGATTAGGCCTGGCTTGAAGTCGGCGTTCCAATTCATCCCAATGGTGTTCAATGGGGTTGAGGTCAGGGCTCTATGCAGGCCAGTCAAGTTCTTCCATACCAATCTCGACAAACCATTTCTGTATGGACCTCACTTTGTGCCTGGGGGCATTGTCATGCTGAAACAGGAAAGGGCCTTCCCCAAACTGTTGCCACAAAGTTGGAAGCACAGAATTGTCTAGAATGTCCCTGTATGCTGTAACATTAAGATTTCCCTTCACTGGAACTAAGGGCACTAGCCCAAACCATGAAAAACAGCCTCAGACCACTATTCCTCCTCCTCTAAACTTTACAGTTGGCACTATGCATTCGGGCAGGTAGCGTTCTCCTGGCATCCGCCAAACCCAGATTTGTCCGTTGGACTGCCAGATGGTGAAGCGTGATTCGTCACTCCAGAGAACGTGTTTCCACTGCTCAGAGTCATGGTGATCTTAGGCTTGCGTGCGGCTGCTTGGCCATGGAAACACATTTCATTAAGCTCCCAATAAACAGTTATTGTGCTGACGTTGCTTCCAGAGGCAGTTTGTAACTCGGTAGTGAGTGTTGCAACCAAGGAAAGACGATTTTTTACGCGCTACGTGCTTCAGCACTCGGCGGTGCCGTTCTGTGAGCTTATGTGGTCTACCACTTTGCGGCTGAGCCGTTGCTCCTAGAGGTTTCCACTTCACAATAACAGCACTTACAGTTGACCGGGGCAGCTCTAGCAGGGCAGAAATTTGACAGACTGACTTGGTTGGTTAGGTAGCATCCTATGACGGTGCCACGTTGAAAGTCACTGAATCCTTCAAAACGGTTCATTCTACTGCAAATGTTTGTCTATGCTTAAGGACAAACATACTTAGTCATATTGAGATGACAATGGAATGAATAAAAGCAGCCTATTTTGGAGACATTGCTAATCCAATGCTCCCTAGTCTATATTCCTGCTGTGAAGGTCAACTGTTGTTTACTTATTTATGAGATGGAAAAATAAAACATGGCAACTCCATTACTGTGGGTAAAGAAAAAAATACAAAACAAAATCATTCTGAAACTGTTAAAGTACCAACACTTTTTCTCAAAGAAACTTTTGCAGAGGGGGCATTAACACAAGTCACCAAGGTTATGCGCTAAAATGTTATTGATGGTACAACACAGAATGGAGAAAAAAAATATTGTCTTTTGAAATGTTTATATTCTTTTGGTATTCAGTGCTTTAAATCACCAGTTCAATCTCAAATAATCTAAGCAAAAGCATAGGATGACAAGTTCATGGTCGCTTTCCTTATTGGTGGTTCATTCTGCTTGTGTAACAAAGCAATAAATACAGGTGTCATTACCATGTTGTTATCTATACACATGCCACACCTCCAAGAGGTCATTTCTGTGTGGTAATAGTTTACAAATAATGATGACGTTGAACTAAAATGTGTATTGTATGTGAATTCTGCCCGTGTGTGATCATTTATAATGCAGGGCTGGCAAAAAATGAGAGAAAAGAAAACGACAGTGAGTCACAGGTAATGATGTATGACCCTGAAGATGATATCAGGAAAAGGTGGTGGAGAATAACACAGTACCGAGCAGTAAGAAACCCCTTCATGGTCACACCAAACCACAGTCAAAAAGTCGCAATCACATGTCCCGTCTAGCCTCTTGTCCTCAGGGTAACCTAGCAGAATAGCCTCCTCAACGTAACCTAAAATAGCTATCTGATAACGTTACCGACGGCATACAAGACAGAAGGACAGGTTGGTGGCGACTACCGACACACAGATGCTGCCTGGACATCCAACCTTAGATTCAAACAGGTACAAGGTTGCCAACAAACAACGCATACAAAGTTGTACAGCGGCATAATCAGATACCGGGTCGGGTGTGAGCTATTTAATTACGTTTTTCACGCACAACGTTTATTCCGAAAATTCCTCACTATGGTAGCCTATGGACAAACATTAAGAATAAGTTGTGGTGAGTTGATGCCTATTCGGCAGCTAGTTGAATTGATATTGCTACTTTGTATGCGTTTGTTGGCAACCTTGTACTTTATGAAGTTTTTGGAACAGATTCCTGTTGGAACGTTCCACAAATTACACCCAGCCGACTTAACTTGCTTGCCATATAGAAAAGATCCCTGAACAAACATCACTAGCTCATAGTGATTTAAACAACTGGCTGTGTTTAATTTAAGCCGGTTTGTTAACGTGAACTAACCCCGACGAGGCTATATTTACTAGTTTATGTGTCTAACAATGTCACTTACCAACTCAGTATCTGTAATACAATGTAGCACGCTAAAACATGACATAGATAAACTTCTTGTTTTCATTCGTTGCTGCCTGACTGATGCAGCCAGACAGATAATTACTCTATATTAGTATATTAGTTACTCTATATTAGTTATATAGACCGTAATTCCTTTAGCGTACCGTTAAATCATGAGCAACAACACGGATCAAACCGAGTGAGACAGGTGCTTGACTCCGGGGGTAAGACCTTCCACACACAGACTGCTGGAACTGAGTAAAAACCCTTATTGTGCCATATTTTCCATGCATTATGATGGGGATGAGGGGGGGTCTTTGCTATGATTTCTTGCCACACACACAGTTAACAGCTAACGGGAGACACCTTCGGTTTAAAGGAACCGGGGGGGTCGCCGACATTTTGTTACTGCCGGTGATGCAAGCTGTCCTGGCTATACAACAGCAAACACTTCCGTCTTCCTAGCGCCATGCCAAGTGTTTTAATCTCCTCGACCCTTGGTTACTCTACATGAAAACAATTGTATTTTAAAAATGTCCTTTGGCTTAGCCTAGCCAGGTAACATTAGCTAGTTTAGTAAACTGGTAGTGTGTATCCTCTCGCTAATAGCAGTCCACAGCGGGACGACTACTACACACACACACACACACTGGCTTTTCTCTCTCTCTAGCTAAAACATATCACATGAAATCCATATGTATTCACCTTATTCGGTGTACTCGTCCTTACAATGTATGGGTGAAATCCTTTTTTAGGAAAATAATGAATAAATCGTCTGGCGTGGCTCCAAAGCAGCCGCACTGCAATGGCAGGCACTGGATGCCTTCCCCCTCTCTACCAGACCGATTTTCTTCACAGCAGCACCGTGACAGGTCTGCGGAGTGGAGTAGCTACGTAAAAAAATAAAAAGCATCACGCGTCATTCCACTGTAAAGGTTACAGGGTCGAGAACCCATGCCTCAGCATAATTATCGAGCATTGAGGTCAAATTAATATGATTTCCAGTTCAATCATTAGACTATATTTCAAAGCTGCACATTAAAACCTGCAATATGACATAATGTCACGATGACTTTATAAGACAAAGGTGTGTGTGTGTGTGTATAGTTAACATTGCCCTTGATCATGACACTACGTGCCATTATATTACGCATAAAATTAATTGGACCAAGGCGTCTTCTGTATGGGGGAGTTTTGTTAAGAGCTCGGATGCTTGGTCTGAACATCAACACACATTGCTAGCGGTATGAATTTGGAAAAGGCCCTAATATTTCATATTAGCGATTAAATTATTTTCAAGAAACAAAAGGTTAAATTGATACACACCTTTTTTTTTAAATAGGGCTAGAGTTTTCTCCATTTAGACATTCTTGTAATAGAGATTAAGATCTTTATTGGTCAATTGCACACAAAGTACAACCGAAATTTGACTTCAGCCTTTAACCCGACCCTTCTGAAAGAATATGGTGCTTTCAAGACAAGTTGGGAACTCTGGAAAAACTAGGTCGAATCATGACGTCAATGATATTCAGGTTGGAAAGTCAAGAGTTATATGCCGTGTTCAAGACAACTGGGGAACTCGGCATAGCTCGAAATAGCTCCGACTGGGGAAAACATAGTTTTGGATAGTCATCCAACTAAGGAATTCCAAGTTGAGAACTCTGGCCTCTTTCTACAGCTCTGACTGGTGTCAGATCGCTGGTGATCGCTGGTGTCATGATTCTACCTCATTTTTTTAGAGTTCCCAGTTGTCTTGAAAGCACCACTAGAAGGATGCCAGAGTTTCCGACTTGGAATTCAATACAAACAATTTTCCCAGTCAGTGCCCAGTTATCTTGAAGTCGGAGATTTCCAAGTTCCCAGTTATAATAAACGCATCAACACATACATACAGTAACTGCAAAAACGTATCTTAATTGGGCGTTGAGCCACCACGAGCCACCAGAACAGCTGCAATGCGCATTGGTATAGATTCTACAAATGTGTGGAACTCTATTGGAGGGATGCGACAGAATTCTTCCTTGAGAAATTCCATAATTTTGTGTTTTGTTGATAGTGATAGAAAATGCTGTCTCAGGCACCACTCTAGAATCTCCCATAAGTGTTCAATTGGGTTGAGATCTGATGACTGAGACACACCCTTTAAGCCCCCTATCCTCCTTTGAGACCCCTCTTTCAAAGTCACTGAGATCTCTTCTAGCCTAAATAATGGGCAACTGGGCATTTTTATACATGATCCTAAGCACGATGTTGATGTGATGTTAATTGCTTAATTAAATCATGAAGCACACCTATGTGGAAGTGCCTGTTTTCAATATACTTTGTATCCCTCGTTTACTCAAGTGTTTCCGTTATTTTGGTAGTTACCTGTACACATACAGGTTTTGGAGAGGTGTGGGTGGAGGGTGGGGGTTGCCACACTGGGCGCCAGGGGAGCTGTAGTTGTGGAGGGTTAAGTGCCTTGATCAAAGCAAATGGCATCTAGGATTTGATACCAGCAACCCTCCAATTGCCAGTTCACTTCCCACTGGTTTTTCCCCATTGGACCTGCGATTCGAACTGGCAATGCTCCGGTCACTGTCTCGCCTCTCTAACCTCTAGACTTCCTATGGTGCATCTCAAGATTTATTTCATTGTGTAATATTTTTAATTAATACATGTATAAATCACGGCGTACATAGGGCTGTGGCGGTCACAAATTATTGTCAGCCGGTAATGTGATCGTCAAGCAAATAACTGTCAGTCTCACGGTAATTGAACGGTAATTAAGATAAACAAATTTCTAAAGAAACATGATGTGAAGAAAATGTAGGCTATTTCAGAAGAACAGAATAGCCTACTCCGAGTTGTCCTTATGTTAGGTCCTGATCTGGCTATGCCATATGGCTGTGGGCTACACTAGTTCATTTAGCAGACAAGATTTGATTAGAATTCCATGGCAATATTTTTATAGTATGGAGAATAAAATTGAATAAAGCTGAGTAAAATAGAAATTATATTTCTCCAAACGATTTGAGGGAGTGCGGACAAGCGGCTATTCTGTGTTGATCAGTAAACAAAGAAACCGCGGTACTTCTATTTGTTTAATTTAGATTAATTAATGCAACTTTAGTTGTTTTACAAACATTGGGCGAAATATGTTCTGATTTTTAATACATTCCAAGGCTGCATGATGCGATGACGATTTGAAAAAAGTTGATTGAAAGGCATCAGCTCTGCTTTGTTTTTTGTTTTTTTGTGCAGGCTGTACACACAACATCAGTCACTCATTCACAATTTGATAAGCACTTGATAATGCCTATATTTACACGATGGCATCCCCTTTGTGAGGCCCGGAATGCACCCTAAAAAAAAATCGTTGTGCACTTCTCCCTGAGAACTGCGTACTCCATCACGTGATCGGGTCTTTCTCACAAGCTACAAGTGAAGACAGACGCAACTGTGCACGTCCTTATCCAATTCCGAGGTGCATAATTGAAGATATTGGAAGGACTGTCCACATTTACTTTTTATCAGCCAACAATATGAGTAGGCCTAACGAACAGGAAATGCACTAGCCTATGTCAATCTACTATCTCCAATAGTACAAAAGTCGACCTATTCTATTCTGTGCAATAAATAAATATTCCAAACATAGTCTGGGACAGTTATGGGATGCGATAGATCCCAAATTAATACAACCGCTTCTTTTACACAATGTGGCTGACGCAACAGATCAGAACGTTTAGCTTAAAATGTTGATAAACTAAAATATTAGGCTATTTCTTCACATTATAAGTGCAGCAATGCGCACACGATAGTAGGCTATAGGCACGAATGTTCCACTAGTGGAAAACACCATTATCAAAAGTGAACACAAATGTGATTATGCATTTTATGCATAATAGGCCTATGGCATAGGCTACATGAAGTGTGTGACTATGATTTGAAAAAGTCACGCGCAAAAAAAAGGCATTGTTTCTTATGCTGGGCATCATTCACAAGCGATAATATGTACTTTACAAGTGATAGGCTAATATTGTCACCCATCAGACTATTCTTGATTTAATCTTGTCTTTACATATACTAAATAATGTATTTGTGAAATTTGTTTTGATGTAGAATGGACCATTATTATGCACCTTTCTCAAAACAGGGTCAGGGAAGAAATACATGTCATCTATGCACTTAAATAGCGAATGGAGGACACTTTTCCTCATGGTTTATTTTCATGCCAGCCAGGTAGGCTATACTCCTGTTGTAAATATAAGCAATGTGCTTAATATTAGGAAAATTGAAAAATAAATATAGTAGGCCTAGCCTATAGAAAGCTGATTCTCCTATTTTTAGTAGAGGCCATCACTCTGTTTTCTCGCACAATTGCATAGCCTATTGAAATGTTGCACAACAGGAGCTCATGGGTTCTCATGAAGTGTTTGATCAGATTTTCGATTACATTTGCATTGATGTCAGAGTGATTAGAGGGACAATGTAATGCTCATTGTCGGTGGAAGGATGAGTGGACCAAAGCGCAGCGTGGAAAGTGTTCATTATATTTATTTTCAAGAAACACTCAAACAAAAATAACAAATTCCAAAAAAATGAAAGCGAACAGTTCCGTCAGGCACAGACACTAAACAGAAAATAACACCCCACAAAACCCAAACGGAAAATCACAACTTATATATGATCCCCAATCAGAGACAACGATAGACAGCTGCCTCTGATTGGGAACCACACTCGGCAAAACAACAAAGAAATAGAAAATGTAGATTTTCCCACACGAGTCACACCCTGACCTAACCAAACATAGATAATAAATTAGGATCTCTAAGGTCAGAGCGTGACAAACAATGGAGTGCTGAGTACCAGGCAGTTAGCGAGTTTGGTAGGCTACTAATAACCATCACCAGCATCAGAGCTTGGAGAAGCCTAATTACCGTGACTAAATGGTCATGTGGAATTTGACTGCTTTCATGACTTGTGACTGCTGTTGTGGCGGCAGGGTAGCCTAGTGGTTAGAGCGTAGGACTAGTAACCGGAAGGTTGCAAGTTCAAACCCCTGAGCTGACAAGGTACAAATCTGTCGTTCTGCCCCTGAACAGGCAGTTAACCTGTTAAATGTTCCTAGGCTGTCATTGAAAATAAGAATGTATTCTTAACTGACTTGCCTAGTTAAATAAAGGTAAATACAAATATGGCTACCACAACAGCCCTAGGCAGACAGTAATTGCATCATTCTATAAGCCAAGCAAATATTTTGATTATGATTTATTGATTTCAGCCCAGAAAGGCTAGTCTTTGCTTGGCACATGCCTTGTTGATTTAAACAAGCTTCTTGTCAATGTGCTTCTCTTTAAATGCTGTTCCACCAATCCTTACAATTGCATGGATTTGCCATCAGTCAAGCCCACTGCAATAAAATAGGCGATAGATGTTTATTACAGAACAGAACACTGCAAGGGAATGCTATATTTTACTGTAGCAGGGGGGAGGTGGGGTCTGCTCTGCAGACAAGAAAGTGTTTCGTCTGCAATGGAACAGGCAGCGGGGCTCTTACTCACTCGGTTTGATCAGAGAAGATGTGCAGGGAGAATAGTGGCGAACAGACTACGGCTGTAAATGAACAGATTGTAAACCTGCATCATCAGTGTGTTCGAGGAAATTGTAACACAAACACCTACAGTATGCAGGTGTGTGCACAAAAAAAGCACCTTAGGGAGAATACATTTAAAAGCTGTATAAAACAACAACAAAAATGGACTAAAATCTTTTCATTTTGACATCCCGACAAATCAAGAAGGAACCCTAGGCTATAGCTTAGCAATAGTAGCTCAAATTTGCAATGAGCATAGAATACAGCGACAGAGTGATCACCTCTATCTGCTCCGTCTGCAAACGACCACATCTATAATAAGCCTAGATAGGCCATCATCAGTCTACTTACTGTATGTTGGTTCATGCGTGCAGATTGTAACCCCAACACCTACAGTAGGCAGGTGTACAACATCAGATTGACCAAGAGATAATATTAAATGCTGTAGATGTTATAACAGAAATCATTTTCAATTTCATTTTGACGACACACCAAACCATTAGCAAAAATAGCTTAATTAATCAATCAATCAATCAATCAATCAAATGTATTGATAAAGCTCTTCTTACATCAGCCGATGTCACAAAGTGCTGTACAGAAACCCAGCCTAAAACCCCCAAAACAGCAAGCAATGCTGATGTAGAAGCACAGTGTTAAATAAGAGTACAGAGATACAGAGTGATCGTCTCCATTAAGCTTGTATTCCTAACACTGTATCTGCAGAAATGTTAACATCAATTATTGTCTAGGTAGGCCTCTGTGCAGAGAAATTAATGTGGCGCTGCATATCCCCAGATGCCTAGTCCAGTTTTACTGCGTGCACTATATTCACACATTAGCGCCTGCACTTTTGTCAAGTCAAGTATTCCACTAGGAATAGAAGTGCATTAAAGTGTCATGTCATGGGGGCTGCTATAAATATCTTCTTGATAGTTAAATATTTACTAGTGGGAAAAGTATATAGCATAAAAGAAGGTGCTGAATGTTTGTGGTATTCTGAATGATATATTTCAGATTTTTATTCATGACAGTAAATATAGGTTTGACCCAGTCCTCCGTGCGCTCTTCCTGTTGTTGTCTCCGTCCCAAATGGCAGCCTGATCAAAAGGAACGCACTATGTAGGGAATAGTGTGCCATTTGGAGACGTAGCCTTTCGTCTCTACATGATTTAGTGCAGAGGTTTGGGCCCTCCGTAATTAAGACTTTTCATTTGGCACTTGCAGGCTAATCTTCATTCGCTTATCTAACAGCAATAGACAAGGGTGCAGTGTCTGTGGCTGTGTCTGTGGTTAAGGTGCATGTGGCAGAATATTATATTTTGGAAGAACAATTGTTTAAAGAAAGATTATTTCACTTATAACACTGTATCACAATTCCAGTGGGTCAGAAGTTTACATACACTAAGTTGACTGTGCCTTTAAACAGCTTGGAAAATTCCTGAAAATTATGTCATGGCTTTAGAAGATTCTGATAGGCTAATTGACATCATTTTAGTCAATTGGAGGTGTACCTGTGGATGTATTTCAAGGCCTACCTTCAAACTCAGTGCTTCTTTGCTTGACATCATGGGAAAATCAAAAGAAATCAGCCAAGACCTCAGAAAAAAAATTGTAGACCTCCACAAGTCTGGTTCATCCTTGGGAGCAATTTCCAAACACCTGAAGGTACCACATTGATCTGTACAGACAATAGTACGCGAGTATAAACACCATGGGGCCACGCAGCCGTCATACTGCTCAGGAAGGAGAGGCGTTCTGTCTCCTAGAGATAAACTTACTTTGGTGCGAAAAGTGCAAATCAACCCCAGAACAACAGCAAAGGACCTTGTGAAGATGCTGGAGGAAACAGGTACAAAAGTATCTATATCCACAGTAAAACGAGTCCAATAATCGACATAACCTGAAAGGGCTCTCAGCAAGGAAGAAGCCACTGCTCCAAAACCTCCATATAAAAGCCAGACTACGGTTTACAACTGCACATGGGGACAAAGATCATACTTTTTGGAGAAATGTCCTCTGGTCTGATGAAACAAAAATAAAACTGTTTGATCATAATGACCATTGTTATGTTTGGAGGAAAAGGGGTGAGGCTTGCAAGCTGAAGAACACCATCCTGACAGTGAAGCACAGGGGTGGCAGCATCATGAGTGGGGGTGCTTTGCTGTAGGAGGGTCGGGTACACTTCACAAAATAGATGGCATCATGAGGATGGAAAATTATGTGAATATATTGAAGCAACATCTCAAGACATCAGTCAGGAAATTAAAGCTTGGTCGCAAATGGGTCTTCCAAATGGACAATGACCCCAAGCATACTTCCAAAGTTGTGGCAAAATGGCTTAAGGACAACAAGGTCAAGGTATTGGAGTGGCCATCACAATGCCCTGACCTCATTCCTATAGACAATTTGTGAGCAGAACTGAAAAAGCGTGTGCGAGCAAGGAGGCCTACACACCTGACTCAGTTACACCAGCTCTGTCAGGAGGAATGGGACAAAATTCACCCAATTTATTGTGGGAAGCTAGTGGAAGGCTACCTGAAACGTTTGACCCAGAGTTAAACAATTTAAAGGCAATGCTACCAAATACTAATTGAGCGTATGTAAACTTCTGACCATCTGGGAAAGTGATGAAAGAAATAAAAGCTGAAATAATTAATTATCTCTACTATTATTCTGACATTTCACATTCTTAAAATAAAGTGGTGATCCTAACTGACCTAAAACAGGGAATTTTTACTCTGATTGATAGTCAGGAATTGTGAGAAACTGAGATTAAATGTATTTGGCTAAGGTGTATGTAAACTTCCGACTTCAACTGTATATAGTTTTTAAAATGTACAAAATAAATGACACTTAATAATATGAGACTGTGAAACTCACATTGATTGGTAGCTTTCAACAGAGTGAGTTAGGGCCGCTACTGTGTGTGTCACTACATCTTTGAGTGTGTGTGTGTGTGTGTGTATGTGTGTGTGTGTGTGTGTGTGTGTGTGTCAACTCAAACAAATCTCTCTCTATGAGCCATCTATTACCTACTAGTAGAGCATACAGTCACTCCTCTGCAGAGTCAGCCGAAAAACACGTTTCCAACAATGTCCGTTTTTGACAAGAGCTTTCTTGTGACAAGCAGAAAAAAATGCAGGGCGGTTTTATTATTAATATTTATTTATTTTTTACCAAGGATTAAATAAATTAATTGTGTGTATGTGTGTGTGTATTACATTTCGTCAATGGATTTGGGAAAAGATGGACACAATAGAGAAGGTTTATTTTAAAGAGAGTCTTGTTCAATAAGCCTAAACAGAAGGTTTATTTGAAAGAGAGTCTATTGTTCAATAAGCCTAAACAGAAGGTTTATTGGAAAGAGAGTCTATTGTTCAATAAGCCTAAACAGAAGGTTTATTTGAAAGAGAGTCTATTGTTCAATAAGCCTAAACAGAAGGTTTATTGGAAAGAGAGCCTATTGTTCAATAAGCCAAAGCAGAAGGTTTATTTAAGGTTTATCTATTGTTCAATAAGCCAAAGCAGAAGTGGTATAACCTTTTCTAAGAGGCCAATTCAAGCTGCATCCCAAATGGCCCCCTATTCCCAATATAGTCCACAACTTTTGACCAGAGCCCTATGCAATTTATAGGGAATAGGGGGCCATTTGGGAGACAACCGAAGTGACCTTTATAGTCTCCTTGCTCTGCAGATATGAGAAGTCCAGAGGAGAAACTTAAACCCAGGCACTCTGCTCCTCTTTAGTCATGAAGCTCAATATTTGTTTCCCACGAGGAATACAGATATAATCCATATAAAATGTCAATTGTGTACTGCACCAAACCCCTGCTCACAGTCTAAAACCCACCGCTCACAGCTCACAGCCAGATTCTATTCCAGAATGCTGTATCCTCCTACTGTATTCTGTATTCTATTCCAGAATGCTGTATCCTCCTACTGTATTCTGTATTCTATTCCAGAATGCTGTATCCTCCTACTGTATTCTGTATTCTATTCCAGAAAGCTGTATCCTCCTACTGTATTCTATTCCAGAATGCTGTATCCTCCTACTGTATTCTATTCCAGAATTCTGTATCCTCCTACTGTATTCTATTCCAGAATGCTGTATCCTCCTACTGTATTCTGTATTCTATTCCAGAATGCTGTATCCTCCTACTGTATTCTGTATTCTATTCCAGAATGCTGTATCCTCCTACTGTATTCTGTATTCTATTCCAGAATGCTGTATCCTCCTACTGTATTCTGTATTCTATTCCAGAATTCTGTATCCTCCTACTGTATTCTATTCCAGAATGCTGTATCCTCCTACTGTATTCTGTATTCTATTCCAGAATGCTGTATCCTCCTACTGTATTCTGTATTCTATTCCAGAATGCTGTATCCTCCTACTGTATTCTGTATTCTATTCCTCAGTGTTAGAGCTACAAGTAGAGTTCCTCATTGTATGCAGCACCTTCTGTTGTGCACTTTGTCACCACAGCGGGACCGCTGCTGTCACCTCTAGGCTCTTTGCTCTAATGAGCACAGTAAGGTAGGAGGAGATGGGGTCTGAATATAATGCAGAAGTGAGGAGCACTGGAGGTCCTGTAGAGGTCAGATGTTGCTGACGTACAGAGACACTGACGTAAGGAGAGCTGCCCTGCTTATCCCATTGGAGGATGGCGGGAAGGTGGGGGAGGATGGCGGAGGGGGGGTAGAGGCAGGGGGTAAGTTGGCAAAGGTTATGAGAATTAGATAAACAAGGACAGTCAGTCATAGTTGATCGCCGGTGTAACGTTAAAGGACAGTACAGCTTAAAGCACAACTAGGAACATGACTAGGTTATTAATCCTACAGATCCCTGCGACCTCAACGCCAGCTCTGTGTACAGCAGGTATACCATTTACATACTAAGGAAAGGAGGATACCTAGTCAGTTGTACAACTGAATGCCTTCGACTGAAATGTGTCTCCAGTATTTAACCCAACCCCTCTGAATCAGAGAGGTGCGGGGGGGAGGGCTGCCTTAATCGACATCTTCGGCGCCCGGGGAACAGTGGGTTAACTGTCTTGCTCTTGAGGCAGAACGCACGATAGCTTGGGGATTCGATCCATCAACCTTTCGGTTACTGGCCCAACGCTCTAACCACTAGGCTACCTGCCGCCCCCAAGTCTCCAGCGAGAATGCTTAGGGCAATACTGCAAAGACAAGGAAAACAAGTCACCGCTGAGCAATAAGGCTGGGTTGAACTGTTGGAATGACCCATTAATTACGTACTGTGGAGAGGTGCAGTAGAAGCTACAGTGCCAATGACAACATTTTCGATGGAGAAAAAAAGAAAAGAAGAAAGAACGTGTGTCCAAAATCTCGATGCGTTTGGATTGTCTTTGATGTTGGCTTATGCCTCTTAATGTTGTTACGTTCAGCCCCTTGAAATACCCTCTGTTAAGTAGCACTACACAGTGTGAGTTAGTGTGTGTGTGTGTGTGTGTGTGTGTGTGTGTGTGTGTGTGTGTGTATATGTGTGTGTGTGTGTGTGTGTGTGTGTGTGTGTGTGTGTGTGTGTGTATATGTGTGTGTGTGTGTGTGTGTGTGTATGTGTGTGTGTGTGTCTGTCTGTTGCATGGGTGTGAGTGTCTGTCTGTCTGTGTGTGTGTGTGTGTGTGTGTGTGTGTGTGTATATGCAGCATGCTTGCATGGGTGTGTGTGTCCGTGGGTCCGTGTGTCCGTGTGTCCGTGTGTGTGTGTGTGTGTGTGTGTGTGTGTGTATGCATCATAGGCTCTAACGTGACAGTGGGAGATTCACACGCAGTACAACAGAGTAATGTGTTTCATATGCTGCTCACGTGTGTGTGTGTGTGTGTGTGTGTGTGTGTGTGTGTGTGTGTGTGTGTCTACGTACACGCCTCCCACAAAACATCGCTGTTGGATTTTCACACACGGTACAACAAAATATTGTGTGTTTTTTGCATGTCCTGCGCAGCACATTTTAATAGAATCTCCAACACAATGTGATCGGCAAATCACACGGGTGCAAAAGCAAATGAGTCATTCACAACATGGGGCCTAGTCCCAAACTGTATCCCCTATTACCTATTCAGTGAACTACTTTGGACCGGGCTCTGTAGAGATCTCGTCAGAAGAGGATAGGCGGTTATTTGGGACGCAAAATTACACATTCACAACGGCTCACACACACACACACACACACACACACACACACACACACACACAGGGAGGAAAACAGCAAAGGATTCCATGTCTCTGCGCTATCTTTGAGCTATTATAAACTGGGAGGTTCGAACCCCGAAAGCTGATTGGCTGACAGACGTGGTATATCAGACCGTATACCACAGGTAGGACAAAACATTTATTTTTACTGCTCTAATTACATTGGTAACCAGTTTATAATAGCAATAAGGCACCTCGGTGGTTTGTGGTATATGGCCAATATACCACGGCTAAGGGCTGTTCTTTAGGCACGACGCATGACTGAGTGCCTGGACACCCCCTCGTGCATTATTGCTTAATTATGACTGCAGAGATCATATGACAGGACACGTCTCAGATACAGCACTGCAGCTATGCAGAATAACAGCAGATCAAGTCGAGAGGGTGACTGTTGAAGACTGTTACCTACGTGCATCTCTGCTACTTGTTTAATAGCATTAACACAGCTAGCAGTATTGTCAATAACACAGCTAGCAGTATTGTCATTGACACAGCTAGCAGTATTGTCATTGACACAGCTAGCAGTATTATCATTAACACAGCTAGCAGTATTGTCATTGACACAGCTAGCAGTATTGTCATTGACACAGCTAGCAGTATTGTCATTGACACAGCTAGCAGTATTAACACAGCTAGCAGTATTGTCATTGACACAGCTAGCAGTGTTATCATTAACACAGCCAACAATATTGTCATTAACATAGCTAGCAGTATTAACACAGCTAGCAGCATTAACACAGCTAACATTATTAACACAGCTAGCAGCATTAACACAGCTAACATCATTAACACAGCTAGCAGTATTAACACAGCTATCAGTATTAACACAGCTGGCAGTATTGCCATTGACACAGCTAGTAGTATTGTCATTAACACAGCTAGCAGTATTAACACATCTAGCAGTATTGTCATTAACACAGCTAGCAGTATTATCATTAACACAGCTAGCAGTATTGTCATTAACACAGCTAGCAGTATTAACACAGCTGGCAGTATTGTCATTGACACAGCTAGCAGTATTGTCATTAACACAGCTGGCAGTATTGTCATTGACACAGCTAGCAGTATTGTCATTAACACAGCTAGCAGTATTGTCATTGACACAGCTAGCAGTATTAACACTGCTAGCAGTATTGACATTGACATAGCTAGCAGTATTAACACAGCTAGCAGTATTGTCATTAACACAGCTAGCAGTATTAACTCAGCTAGCAGTATTGTCATTAACTCAGCTAGCAGTATTGTCATTAACACAGCTAGCAGTATTGTCATTGACACAGCTAGCAGTATTGTCATTAACACAGCTAGCAGTATTAACTCAGCTAGCAGTATTGTCATTGACACAGCTAGCAGTATTGTCATTGACACAGCTAGCAGTATTAACTCAGCTAGCAGTATTGTCATTGACACAGCTAGCAGTATTAACTCAGCTAGCAGTATTGTCATTGACACAGCTAGCAGTATTGTCATTAACACAGCTAGCAGTATTAACTCAGCTAGCAGTATTGTCATTGACACAGCTAGCAGTATTGTCATTGACACAGCTAGCAGTATTAACTCAGCTAGCAGTATTGTCATTGACACAGCTAGCAGTATTGTCATTGACACAGCTAGCAGTATTAACTCAGCTAGCAGTATTGTCATTGACACAGCTAGCAGTATTGACACAGCTAGCAGTATTGTCATTAACACAGCTAGCAGTATTAACTCAGCTAGCAGTATTGTCATTAACACAGCTAGCAGTATTGTCATTAACACAGCTAGCAGTATTGTCATTGACACAGCTAGCAGTATTGTCATTGACACAGCTAGCTGTATTAACACAGCTAGCAGTATTGTCATTAACACAGCTAGCAGTATTGACATTGATACAGCTAACAGTATTGACATTAACACAGCTAGCAGTATTGACATTGACATAGCTAGCAGTATTAACACAGCTAGCAGTATTGTCATTAACACAGCTAGCAGTATTAACACAGCTAGCAGTATTAACTCAGCTAGCAGTATTGTCATTGACACAGCTAGCAGTATTAACTCAGCTAGCAGTATTGTCATTGACACAGCTAGCAGTATTAACACAGCTAGCAGTATTGTCATTGACACAGCTAGCAGTATTAACTCAGCTAGCAGTATTGTCATTGACACAGCTAGCAGTATTGTCATTGACACAGCTAGCAGTATTGTCATTGACACAGCTAGCAGTATTGTCGTTGACACAGCTAGCAGTATCGTCATTAACACAGCTAGCAGTATTAACTCAGCTAGCAGTATTGTCATTGACACAGCTAGCAGTATTAACTCAGCTAGCAGTATTGTCATTGACACAGCTAGCAGTATTGTCATTGACACAGCTAGCAGTATTGTCATTGACACAGCTAGCAGTATTAACTCCGCTAGCAGTATTGTCATTGACACAGCTAGCAGTATTAACTCCGCTAGCAGTATTGTCATTGACACAGCTAGCAGTATTGTCATTGACACAGCTAGCAGTATTGCAGTCCAATGCAAAGCATGCAGTTTGTGGATTACTGTAGAGGTTTCCTTTTCAGATAACGATGTTCACGGGTATCGATACAGCCACAGGCCTTCTTGCTCCTTAGGCTTTTTGTATTATCCGCTTTTATACAGCAGGTCAAACTATTAAGCAGTTAAGCGATTGATTTTGAGGACTCATTTTGTACCTCCTGGCCTATCAATATAATATTTCAAAGGGAATGATTAAGTCAAGAGTTTTATTTGTAAAATAAAATTTATAACCACAATTTCATTCTTATTACCAAGGAAAAGATGTTGTGATCCTAACTGTGCGTGTGGTATTGTCTTACACCAGTGATAGCCTGGAATATATTGTTTGACCAGTGTGTGTGTGTGTGTGTGTGTGTGTGTGTGTGTTTAATATAGTTGACATGGACGTCGATCAGATCACTGGTGTTGATTTAAATAGCAGCATATCTAAAATGAGAGACTCTTGTGTAGAGAGAGGCAGGATCAAGACACCTGCTGATGAGATCTGTGCTGACAGGCAGCACACTGGACACCATCAGGTAACGACATGACACAATCTCACCACCCTAAAGTGTGTGTGTGTGTGTGTGTGTGTGTGTGTGTGTGTGTGTGTGTGTGTGTGTGTGTATGTGCCTGCGTGCACACGTGAGAAAACCGAGACTGCCGAAACAGTATTGCAGGCCACTCTCCCTCACAGTTTAATCCACCTTCCATAAGAACATACTTTCTAGGCTAGACAACGATATGTTCTCCACAGCATAGTCAATGTATTTGTCTAAGAAACAATCGCCTAAGTATGTTTACCCGTGGTGGTGCGACGGCACAAATGCTAGTAACGATAAACTATTCCTATCGGGTTAATGCAGCTACCGGAGATGTAGCTTGCCGTGTGACTATCACGTAGCTTGTCCGTGTGACTATCACGTAGCTTGTCCGTGTGACTATCACGTAGCTTGTCCGTGTGACTATCACGTAGCTTGTCCGTGTGACTATCACGTAGCTTGTCCGTGTGACTATCACGTAGCTTGTCCGTGTGACTATCACGTAGCTTGTCCGTGTGACGATCAAGTAGTTTAATGCAGCTACCGGAGACGTAGCTTGCCGTGTGACTCTTTTATGAGGGACTGAGAGTTAAAGCTGGCAGAATGATGTTTGGAACCCGAGCCAAGATCGTGGATTACAGAGGGAGCTACAGTTCTAACAAGGATGTATTCCCACTGGGGATGAACGCTTTTAGACACCGATGGATTCTGATCAATGCAACTCTAATTTCACAGAGAGAAAGAGACGAGGCGTTCCAAATTACACCCTATTCCCTAGCCTGGGTAGTCGACTGGAGCCCCATAGGGTCCTGGTCAAAAGTTGTGCACTATACATAATGAACTTAAAATATTTTGACCAGAGCACTGTGGGCTATGTGGTGCACTACTTTTTTACAAGATTCTGGTCCAAAGTAGTGCACTATAAAAGGAAAAGGGTGTCAGTTGGGATGGAGAGAGACTGTCAGCTGGGATGGAAGGGTGACGGAGGATTAATTAACCGTATTAATGGGCTCTACAGGCTCTGAAGGGTGTGTGTGTGTTTGTGTGTGTGTTTGTGTGTATTGATTCACACTCTGGGGGGGTCTGGATTTCGAAGACCAGGGAACCGTTGCCACGTCAACCCCCAAAACGGTTAACAACGGTCACCGTGAGCATGAGAGCCAAGTCTCCACTGTGAAGTAATAGTCTCACAGTGGAGAGGAGAGGACCACCCTATTACTGACTCTAATCATAAGACCAATTAGGGTAGAGGGGCTGCTGGCGGTGAGAGGATCACGTGATCCCATTGGACTGTGGAGGTGAGGGGGAGGGACAGGGGTAAGAAGGTGAGGGGGAGGGACAGGGGTAAGACGGTGAGGGGGACAGGGGTAAGACGGTGAGGGGGGGGACAGGGGTAAGACGGTGAGGGGGGGGACAGGGGTAAGACGGTGAGGGGGGACAGGGGTAAGACGGTGAGGGGGGGGACAGGGGTAAGACGGTGAGGGGGGACAGGGGTAAGACGGTGAGGGGGGGACAGGGGTAAGACAGTGGGGAGATGAGGGGGTGAATCAGCCAGGGGTCACTGTGCAAAAAGGTCCCGGAACAATACTATAAATCTATCAGCTCTTCTCCATTCTAATGGTTAATCAATTATTTTGATACCTACGGGATTTATTTCCGGTATCAAATGTTTCAAAGTACAACTAGCTATCAACCACAACGATAATAATGTAACAGTAATGGTTGGGTCCATTCAACATTCCTGGAAAAGTGCGATTTGGGAAGTGTGTTAGCGTAGGAGTGTGTGTCTGACAGTGAGTGAGTAAAGCCTGTAGCATGATTCCCAGTCTGAAACTGTATTAGGATGCCCTTTTGTGACGCTTTCTTTGGTATTTGGAAGGGTTTCTTTCACCTGTTTCTTTCACACAATCATTTTTTTCTTGCGGCAAGTTGAAGTCTGGTGGCCGAAGTCCCCTTTGTCTGTGATTGGTCAACAGTACTACTCCTAGTAGGAGTGGCAACTGTGGACCGGATTATTCAAAGAAGTTTTGTTGTCAATCAAGAGAGACGACTAGTTTTCATGCAAAAAATATAAAAAATTCACTTGAGAAATACTGCACCAAACATCTTTAGTTAGTTGTAAAAATTGTGCAACTAAAATCTCCTCCGCAAAAAGTTAAATATAATACAGATTTCTTGGATTAATTCTGACTATTTTGAAGAAGTGGATGCTGGCTATGTTGTTGCTACGGCATGTCAAGGGGGACAAACAGTAACACTGCCTGTTTTTCTTTCTTCTTCTCATTTTTTTGAGGGAAGGTCTTTAGGGAGTATTCAAGCACAGACATTCTCTTCATCCCTGGGGGTACCTAGTCTATCCACAGTGGGTACTTGAGAAGACTCAGGAGACCATAGGCCTACTGGTAAAATGAACATGAGGGGGTACATCAGGGGTACTCCAGGCAGAGCAAAATTCAGTTGGTGGTACGGTAACCAAAAAAGGTTGGAGGTGACTGACCTCGCCGAGTTCTGCTAGGAGCAAACCGAGCCTATTTATTCTGGCACCTTTTTTAAAAAATTACATTGATATTTTTGTTGTTGTCATTTAGCAGAAGCCAATCTTACCCAGAGTCACTTACAGTAGTGAGTCATTTAGCAGACTCTCTTATCCAGAGTCACTTACAGTAGTGAGTCATTTAGCAGACTCTCTTATCCAGAGTCACTTACAGTAGTGAGTCATTTAGCAGAAGCCAATCTTATCCAGAGTCACTTACAGTAGTGAGTCATTTAGCAGACTCTCTTACCCAGAGTCACTTACAGTAGTGAGTCATTTAGCAGAAGCCAATCTTATCCAGAGTCACTTACAGTAGTGAGTCATTTAGCAGACTCTTATCCAGAGTCACTTACAGTAGTGAGTCATTTAGCAGACTCTCTTGTCCAGAGCCACTTACAGTAGTGAGTCATTTAGCAGACTCTCTTGTCCAGAGCCACTTACAGTAGTGAGTCATTTAGCAGACTCTCTTGTCCAGAATCACTTACAGTAGTGAGTCATTTAGCAGACTCTCTTGTCCAGAGCCACTTACAGTAGTGAGTCATTTAGCAGACTCTCTTGTCCAGAGTCACTTACAGTAGTGAGTCATTTAGCAGACTCTCTTGTCCAGAGCCACTTACAGTAGTGAGTCATTTAGCAGACTCTCTTGTCCAGAGCCACTTACAGTAGTGAGTCATTTAGCAGACTCTCTTGTCCAGAGCCACTTACAGTAGTGAGTCATTTAGCAGACTCTCTTGTCCAGAGCCACTTACAGTAGTGAGTCATTTAGCAGACTCTCTTGTCCAGAGCCACTTACAGTAGTGAGTCATTTAGCAGACTCTCTTGTCCAGAGCCACTTACAGTAGTGAGTGCAGACATTTTCATACTTTTTTTTGTACTGGTTCCCCTGTGGGAACCGAACCCACAACTACCAATTGAGCTACCTAGACAGTAAGACTGAGTGAGTGAGTGAAGGCGGAGCACAGGAATGGCTGGCTGATTAACCACTCAGGTAGATAGACAGAATTTTACAGGCAAATTAGGTTTCCTCTCCTTTTTTCTCCACCCCCCATTCTGGCAAGAGCAGCACTTTCTTTATGGCATTGTGGATGGTCCCAGCTGGCACCCTAGTCCCTATGTAGTGCACTACTTTTGACCAGAGCCCTACAGAGCCCTATTCCCTATATAGTGCACTACTTTTGACCAGAGCCCTACAGAGCCCTATTCCCTATGTAGTGCACTACTTTTGACTAGAGCCCTTCACACTGGGCACAGACGTAAATTCAACATCTATTCCGCGTTGGTTCAACTTCAATTTCATTGAAATGACATGGATACAAACGTTGATTCAACCAGTTTGTGCACAGTTGGATAGGCTTTCTATGCTCATCCTTTCAGTAGAGAGATTATTCTGGACGTGCTGCCATATTGGAGATATTCTTGCCTTACATAACACCAGGTAAAAGTGTATGGGAACTGCAGTGCAGGCCTTCTGTATCCTCTTGTATCAAATGTGCAGGCATGGATAATCATTTCCTTGGTTTGCTGTTGTGTGTTTTAAGTAGTAAAACTCTGCCCTCTGCAGGATGTCTGAGGACATTACATTCTCCATACTGACCCTGATGGTCTTCTGCTGCCACTACACACACACACACACACACACACACACGGTATTGTACAACTAACCTTGTGGGAACACACAATTCAGTCCCATTGAAAATTATATTTACCCTAACCCGTACCCTAACTCGTACCCTAAACCTTAAACCTAACACTAGCTCCTAACCCTAAAACAAACTCTAACACTAATCCCAACCTTAGCCCTAAACCCCCTAGAAACAGCATTTGACCTTGTGGGACCAACAAAATGTCCCCAGTTGGTCAAATGTTTTTTTGTTTTACTATTCTTGTGGGGACCAGTATAGTGAAACATGTCCACACACACACACACACACACACACACACACACACACACACACACCCTTATGTAGACTATCACACACAATTACGTACACAAACACACAAAGACATTCATTAACACAGTTATCTACACCAACTCGGACATATAAATATCCTCTTAAAGGAGAATTCCGCTATAATGAAGCCAGTACTGCTAGTCTATTGGCACTTCTGTACATCTCCAAGATGGCGTAGCAGTAAGTCGCCCTGTCTCGTCGTGTCCCTTGTATATATCGTCTATTTTTCGTTTTTTACATATTTTTCTTCAAAAACATTTTGCTAAACCTAAGCTTCCAAATACTTCCAAATACTCTCCTGCAACACGCCTCACCCAATGTAGCTATTTTTCCTAAAGTATTTATATTTACTTCGGAACCGGAACCCCTCAACTGAAGCTAGCCGGCTAACCACCAGCTATGCTAGCGGTCTTCAGCTAACCGGTCATCAGCTAAGCTAACCTTTAGCTCGGAAAGCTCTCGCCAGCTCGAACAACGCGACTCTAACCAGAGCATAACGGACCTATTTATTTTTCATCCCCGGATTCATCCCTGGACTCCCACCGCAAACGGAACATTTCAGCTGGATCTTCACAACTAGCTATCTAGCTAAACCGCAACCCCGGATGATTACTCCTGGCTAGCGCTTCCACCCACTTAGCGTGAAGCTAGCCCTGCCAGCGCACCTGTACTACCACCGTAGCATACTCCTGGGCTACAATACCCGGGCCCACGACCGGTCTATCGATGTCACCGCATGAAGAGGAATAAACAGACTCACCCCATCGCGACGTCCCCTAAAGGCCAACTCTCTAGCCCTCGCTATCTCCCTGCTTGCTAAACTCGGCCTGCTAACTGCTAGCTTGTCTAGCTCCGGTCCGCTAACTGCTACCTTGTTTAGCCCGGGCCTACGAACTGTTAGCTTGTTAGCACAGGCCTGCTAACTGCTAGCTTGTCTAGCCCGGGCCTACGAACTGTTAGCTTGTTAGCACAGGCCTGCTAACTGCTAGCTTGTCTAGCCCGGGCCTACGAACTGTTAGCTTGTTAGCACAGGCCTGCTAACCGTCTGAATCGCCGCGTCCCAAACACTCACCGGACCCATATTTACTTTCTATCTCTTCTTGATTTTTAATCTGTTTATACCTTTCCGGAAACCTGCCTCACCCAATGTGATACGGAATCGCTATTATTTTTAATTTTTAGAACACACTCAAGAACCTCCAGAAGCTAACCAGCTAACTAGCTACAAGCTATTTAGTCATTGTTAACTTTTTTTCAACCTGGATAACACTCGCCAGTCCAGCTTCCCTGCCCCATCCACCGCTGCCCCCTGGACACTGATCTCTTGGCTACATAGCTGATGCACTCTGGACTGTCCATTAATCACGGTACTCCATTCTGCTTGTTTATGTTTTATCTGTCGGCCCCGTTGCCTAGTCAACGCCATTTTACCTGCTGTTGTTGTGCTAGCTGATTAGCTGTCGTCTCACCTACTGTTTAAGCTAGCTTTCCCAATTCAACACCTGTGATTACTGTATGCCTCGCTGTATGTCTCTCTCAAATGTCAATATGCCTTGTATACTGTTGCTCAGGTTAGTTATCATTGTTCTAGTTCACAATGGAGCCCCTAGTTCTACTCTTCATACCCCTGATAACTCCTTTGTCCCACCTCCCACACATGCGGTGACCTCACCCATTACAACCAGCATGTCCAGAGACACAACCTCTCTCATCATCACCCAGTGCCTGGGCTTACCCCCGCTGTACCCGCACCCCACCATACCCCTGTCTGCGCATTATGCCCTGAATATATTCTACCATGCCCAGAAACCTGCTCCTCTTATTCTCTGTCCCCAACGCTCTAGGCGACCAGTTTTGATAGCCTTTAGCCGCACCCTCATACTACTCCTTCTCTGTTCCGCGGGTGATGTGGAGGTAAACCCAGGCCCTGCATGTCCCCAGGCACCCTCATTTGTTGACTTCTGTGATCGAAAAAGCCTTGGTTTCATGCATGTCAACATCAGAAGCCTCCTCCCTAAGTTTGTTTTACTCACTGCTCTAGCACACTCTGCTAACCCTGATGTCCTTGCTGTGTCTGAATCCTGGCTCAGGAAGGCCACCAAAAATTCAGAGATTTCCATACCCAACTATAACATCTTCCGTCAAGATAGAACTGCTAAAGGGGAGGAGTTGCAGTCTACTGCAGAGATAGCCTGCAAAGTAATGTCATACTTTCCAGGTCCATACCCAAACAGTTCGAACTACTAATTTTGAAAATTACTCTCTCCAGAAATAAGTCTCTCACTGTTGCCGCCTGCTACCGACCCCCTCAGCCCCCAGCTGTGCCCTGGACACCATTTGTGAATTGATCGCCCCCCATCTAGAGTTTGTTCTGTTAGGTGACCTAAACTGGGACATGCTTAACACCCCGCCAGTCCTACAATCTAAGCTAGATGCCCTCAATCTCACACAAATCATCAAGGAACCCACCAGGTACAACCCTAACTCTGTAAACAAGGGCACCCTCATAGACGTCATCCTGACCAACTGGCCCTCCAAATACACCTCCGCTGTCTTCAACCAGGATCTCAGCGATCACTGCCTCATTGCCTGTATCCGCTACGGAGCCGCAGTCAAACGACCACCCCTCATCACTGTCAAACGCTCCCTAAAACACTTCTGTGAGCAGGCCTTTCTAATCGACCTGGCCCGGGTATCCTGGAAGGACATTGACCTCATCCCGTCAGTTGAGGATGCCTGGTCATTCTTTAAAAGTAACTTCCTCATCATTTTAGATAAGCATGCTCCGTTCAAAAAATGCAGAACTAAGAACAGATACAGTCCTTGGTTCACCCCAGACCTGACTGCCCTCGACCAGCACAAAAACATCCTGTGGCGGACTGCAATAGCATCGAATAGTCCCGGGATATGCAACTGTTCAGGGAAGTCCGGAACCAACACACGCAGTCAGTCAGGAAAGCTAAGGCCAGCTTCTTCAGGCAGAAGTTTGCATCCTGTAGCTCCAACTCCAAAAGGTTCTGGGACACTGTGAAGTCCATGGAGAACAAGAGCACCTCCTCCCAGCTGCCCACTGCACTGAGGCTAGGTAACACGGTCACCACCGATAAATCCATGATTATTGAAAACTTCAATAAGCATTTCTCAACGGCTGGCCATGCCTTCCGCCTGGCTACTCCAACCTCGGCCAACAGCTCTGCCCCCCCGGCAGCTCCTCGCCCAAGCCTCTCCAGGTTCTCCTTTACCCAAATCCAGATAGCAGATGTTCTGAAAGAGCTGCAAAACCTGGACCCGTACAAATCAGCTGGGCTTGACAATCTGGACCCCTATTTCTGAAACTTTCCGCCGCCATTGTCGCAACCCCTATTACCAGCCTGTTCAACCTCTCTTTCATATCGTCTGAGATCCCCAAGCTGCCGCAGTCATCCCCCTCTTCAAAGGGGGAGACACCCTGGACCCAAACTGTTACAGACCTATATCCATCCTGCCCTGCCTATCTAAGGTCTTCGAAAGCCAAGTCAACAAACAGGTCACTGACCATCTCGAATCCCACCGTACCTTCTCCGCTGTGCAATCTGGTTTCCGAGCCGGTCACGGGTGCACCTCAGCAACACTCAAGGTACTAAACGATATCATAACCGCCATCGATAAAAGACAGTACTGTGCAGCCGTCTTCATTGACCTTGCCAAGGCTTTCGACTCTGTCAATCACCATATTCTTATCGGCAGACTCAGTAGCCTCGGTTTTTCGGATGACTGCCTTGCCTGGTTCACCAATTACTTTGCAGACAGAGTTCAGTGTGTCAAATCGGAGGGCATGCTGTCCGGTCCTCTGGCAGTCTCTATGGGGGTGCCACAGGGTTCAATTCTCGGGCCGACTCTTTTCTCTGTATATATCAATGATGTTGCTCTTGCTGCGGGCGATTCCCTGATCCACCTCTACGCAGACGACACCATTCTATATACTTTCAGCCCGTCATTGGACACTGTGCTATCTAACCTCCAAACAAGCTTCAATGCCATACAACACTCCTTCCGTGGCCTCCAACTGCTCTTAAACGCTAGTAAAACCAAATGCATGCTTTTCAACCGATCGCTGCCTGCACCCGCATGCCCGACTAGCATCACCACCCTGGATGGTTCCGACCTTGAATATGTGGACATCTATAAGTACCTAGGTGTCTGGCTAGACTGCAAACTCTCCTTCCAGACTCATATCAAACATCTCCAATCGAAAATCAAATCAAGAGTCGGCTTTCTATTCCGCAACAAAGCCTCCTTCACTCACGCCGCCAAGCTTACCCTAGTAAAACTGACTATCCTTCCGATCCTCGACTTCGGCGATGTCATCTACAAAATGGCTTCCAACACTCTACTCAGCAAACTGGATGCAGTCTATCACAGTGCCATCCGTTTTGTCACTAAAGCACCTTATACCACCCACCACTGCGACCTGTATGCTCTAGTCGGCTGGCCCTCATTACATATTCGTCGCCAGACCCACTGGCTCCAGGTCATCTACAAGTCCATGCTAGGTAAAGCTCCGCCTTATCTCAGTTCACTGGTCACGATGGCAACACCCATCCGTAGCACGCGCTCCAGCAGGTGTATCTCACTGATCATCCCTAAAGCCAACACCTCATTTGGCCGCCTTTCGTTCCAGTACTCTGCTGCCTGTGACTGGAACGAATTGCAAAATCGCTGAAGTTGGAGACTTTTATCTCCCTCACCAACTTCAAACATCAGCTATCTGAGCAGCTAACCGATCGCTGCTGCTGTACATAGTCTATTGGTAAATAGCCCACCCATTTTCACCTACCTCATCCCCATACTGTTTTTATTTATTTACATGCTCTTTTGCACACCAATATCTCTACCTGTACATGACCATCTGATCATTTATCACTCCAGTGTTAATCTGCAAAATTGTAATTATTCGCCTACCTCCTCATGCCTTTTGCACACATTGTATATAGACTCCCCCCTTTGTTTTCTACTGTGTTATTGACTTGTTAATTGTTTATTCCATGTGTAACTCTGTGTTGTCTGCTCACACTGCTATGCTTTATCTTGGCCAGGTCGCAGTTGCAAATGAGAACTTGTTCTCAACTGGCCTACCTGGTTAAATAAAGGTAAAATAAAAAAAAATTAAAAAAACATCTGATCAACATTTCTGCGTTTCATTGCATTTTGTCATTCGCAGGGCACGGTTCCTCATTCCTTAGTGAGTACAGCGTATTGATTCTCATTCTATCATGCATTCTATATTCTACAGCGTATTGATTCTCATTCTATCATACATTCTATATTCTACAGCGTATTGATTCTCATTCTATCATGCATTCTATATTCTACAGCGTATTGATTCTCATTCTATCATACATTCTGTATTCTACAGCGTATTGATTCTCATTCTATCATACATTCTGTATTCTACAGCGTATTGATTCTCATTCTATCATACATTCTGTATTCTACAGCGTATTGATTCTCATTCTATCATACATTCTGTATTCTACAGCATTCTATATGATTCTCATTCTATCATACATTCTGTATTCTACAGCGTATTGATTCTCATTCTATCATACATTCTGTATTCTACAGCGTATTGATTCTCATTTCTATCATACATTCTGTATTCTACAGCGTATTGATTCTCATTCTATCATACATTCTGTATTCTACAGCGTATTGATTCTCATTCTATCATACATTCTGTATTCTACAGCGTATTGATTCTCATTCTATCATATTCTACAGCGTATTGATTCATTCTGTATTCTACAGCGTATTGATTCTCATTCTATCATACATTCTATATTCTACAGCGTATTGATTCTCATTCTATCATACATTCTGTATTCTACAGCGTATTGATTCTCATTCTATCATACATTCTGTATTCTACAGCGTATTGATTCTCATTCTATCATACATTCTGTATTCTACAGCGTATTGATTCTCATTCTATCATACATTCTGTATTCTACAGCGTATTGATTCTCATTCTATCATACATTCTGTATTCTACAGGGTATTGATTCTCATTCTATCATACATTCTGTATTCTACAGCGTATTGATTCTCTCATTCTATCATACATTCTATATTTCTATTCAGCGTATTGATTCTCATTCTATCATACATTCTGTATTCTACAGCGTATTGATTCTCATTCTATCATACATTCTATATTCTACAGCGTATTGATTCTCATTCTATCATACATTCTCATATTCTACAGCGTATTGATTCTCATTCTATCATACATTCTATATTCTACAGCGTATTGATTCTCATTCTATCATACATTCTGTATTCTACAGCGTATTGATTCTCATTCTATCATACATTCTGTATTCTACAGCGTATTGATTCTCATTCTATCATACATTCTGTATTCTACAGCGTATTGATTCTCATTCTATCATACATTCTGTATTCTACAGCGTATTGATTCTCATTCTATCATACATTCTGTATTCTACAGCGTATTGATTCTCATTCTATCATACATTCTGTATTCTACAGCGTATTGATTCTCATTCTATCATACATTCTGTATTCTACAGCGTATTGATTCTCATTCTATCATACATTCTGTATTCTACAGCGTATTGATTCTCATTCTATCATACATTCTGTATTCTACAGCATATTGATTCTCATTCTATCATACATTCTATATTCTACAGCGTATTGATTCTCATTCTATCATACATTCTGTATTCTACAGCGTATTGATTCTCATTCTATCATACATTCTGTATTCTACAGCAGATGATCTAAAAACATAACATTATGATAAATGAGGCTACAGCTCAATGTGTTTTTCTTTCTAGTTCATGTAATCATGAATCATTTAGAGGACTTTAATTGATTAATTAAGCAATAACGGACATGTTTCAATGATAAATGTTCAATGATAAATCTCCAGCTAAGGGTGACAAATGAAACCAATAGAAGACGAGGAAAAACACATGTAATATACCAGACATGATTCCCTTCAGTTACAAATGGATAGACTTAATGAAGTATTCAAGTTAAATTAAGTCATTACATAATGTAACGGTAATTATTAGACTAAGATAATGTATAATAGAATACAACATTATTGTCCATCGAAATGGAAACTCAATATTTTTTACTGCCCCCACCGATATTTAATTTTAATTGAATTTAATCACTGTGTGATAATCCCCATTGTTATGGCCTTCAGCAGATTCTGGCTGCTGCTAGAGCTGATAGTCTTTCTCCATGTATCCGGGAGAGCCCAATCCAAACCCCTTAGTGGGCTTACACTGTCCAAGCCTAATGAGATGTGTCCCAAATGGCACCTTATTCTCTGTATAGTGCACTACTTGACCAGGGCCCGTATGGCAGTGCATTATGGGAATAGGATACAATTTGGAATACAGCCATGGTGGATGATGTATTGCAGCCAGTTGCAATGCACTCCACAGTCCTTCCCCCTTGGCCATAGCTGTCCTTCTGTGTTTGCAGAAGAGGTATAAGCAGTGTAGCTTCCCACATATTTTCAACACCTTCCAATGCACTCCACAGTCCTTCCCCCTTGGCCATAGCTGTCCTTCTGTGTTTGCAGAAGAGGTATAAGCAGTGTAGCTTCCCACATATTTTCAACACCTAACAGATCTGTGGAAAAATATCAAAGGGGTATGACCACAGGGAAGTGCAAGGAAGTGGGTCCAGGAAGTGGGTCAAGGAAGTGGGTCAATGAAGTGGGTCAAGGAAGTGGGTCCAGGAAGTGGGACAAGGAAGTGGGTCCAGGAAGTGGGTCAAGGAAGTGGGTCCAGGAAGTGGGTCAGGAAGTGGGTCCAGGAAGTGGGTCAAGGAAGTGGGTCAAGGAAGTGGGTCCAGGAAGTGGGTCAAGGAAGTGGGTCCAGGAAGTGGGTCAAGGAACTTGAGACTGGCTACTTTTTCTGCCCCCCCCCCTTAAAAAAAACATTCAGCGTCCGACTGAAACTCACCATCACTCCTCAGTCATATTCTGTGAGGCGCTGAATTGTCTGGCTCTCCTTACAACCAAGGAAAGACAGAGCTGACTTGTCGGCCCATAGGGTAGTGCACTATATAGGGAATAAGGTTGAATTTGGCACAGAGGCTTGGCCTTCATCACGTCTCCTTCTACAGCCACCGTCTTTGTTACGATTCTTAGGCTCCTGGTATGAAGCACCGCCAGGGTTGAAGCCATCGACCTTCACCAGGCCCCAACTCAACCATCACAAACAACAATAAGCCAGTACATTAAACATATCATCCTCTCTTATAAAACACAGCATCGTTCAAACTCTAACTGAAATGTATACTCTCGAATTGTGAAAATACTATTAGATTGGTCCTGTATCTTAACATTCCTTTATTACAATCAACCTTCACAAACAACAACAGAGTCGAACGAATATCGTTAGGGACACTACGTTATTTTATAATGAGTTAAACCTGGAGAAAATCAGACCTCTCTGCAATGAAAATGGATGAACCTCCCTTCAGTTAAACATTTATATATAACAAGTGACCCTCCCCTATACCCAAAATAATAATTAAAACATAAAGTGAATAGCAGAGAATATGCCTACCGTCTACTCTTACTACAGTAGAACAGACCAGTGCCTTAGATATACAGTTTCAGAAACTGTCCCTAGTTTTGTTAGCATTACATGACAAAGTAGTCAGAAGGCTGTGGATTCGCAGACTGCCGTGGACCAGGGGAGGGGTGAAAAGATATTCTTTATAATAAAAGCACTGCATGTGAATCTATCATCTTATTTGATGATCTCTCCCTCTGTCATAAATAATGAAGGAAAAGTCAATAGGAGTCATTCGGATTTATAGGGGAGAGAGCAAAGAAAAGTATATTCAATTCAATGCATCACGTTATTAATTACGAGTGAACAGCACGATCATCAATATTCAATTCAATGCATCACGTTATTAATTACGAGTGAACAGCACGATCATCAATATTCAATTCAATGCATCACGTTATTAATTATGAGTGAACAGCACGATCATCAATAATTCAACATCAATGCATCATCATCAATATTCAATTCAATGTCACGTTATTAATTACGAGTGAACAGTACGATCATCAATATTCAATATTCAATTAATTATGCATCATCAATATTCAATTCAATGCATCACGTTATTAATTACGAGTGAACAGCACGATCATCAATATTCAATTCAATGCATCACGTTATTAATTATGAGTGAACAGCACGATCATCAATATTCATCATCCAGGCCCCCCCCTATAGTTTTATTTGTTATGATATTAATTAGAATTAAATACGAGAGACATAGAAGATATTAATTATATTTATTTCACTCTAGTCAAAGTGCATGCAGTGATGTGGGTCTCATCTGTATGGATATTCATACACACACCCTTCTCCAAAGACCCTGCTCCTGAGTCACTGCTCCTAACATCTGCTGTTTTCCACAGAGGCAGTGGGGTCTCACACACACACTACACCCCAGGCAGGCACACACGTGACACACACGTGACACACACACACACACACACGCACACACACACACACACACACACACACACACACACACACACACACACACACACACACACACACACACACACACACACACACACATGCCATGCAAGGCAAGCTCTACTCCATCCCAGTGTCATATAAGACAGAGCTTCTCCTTACCTCCCTATACACCCTCCTCCCTATACACCCTCCTGTCCTCCTCCCTGTACACCCTCCTGTCCCCCTCCCTATACACCCTCCTGTCCTCCTCCCTATACACCCTCCTGTCCTCCTCCCTGTACACCCTCCTGTCCCCTCCCTATACACCCTCCTGTCCTCCTCCCTATACACCCTCCTGTCCTCCTCCCTATACACCCTCCTGTCCTCCCCTCCCTATACACCCTCCTGTCCTCCTCCATATACACCCTCCTCTCTATACAACCCTCCTGTCCTCCTCCTCTCTCACACCCTCCTGTCCTCCTCCCTATACACCCTCCTGTCCTCCTCCCTATACACCCTCCTGTCCTCCTCCCTATACTCCCTCCTGTCCTGTCCTCCTCCCTATCCACCCCCTGTCCTCCTCCCTATCCACCCCCCTGTCCTCCTCCCTATACACCCTCCTGTCCTTCTCCCTATACACCCTCCTGTCCTCCTCCCTTTACACCCTCCTGTCCTCCTCCCTTTACACCCTCCTGTCCTCCTCCCTATACACCCTCCTCCCCTATACACCCTCCTGTCTCTATACACTGTCCTGTCCTCCTCCCTACCCCCTCCTGTCCTCCTCCCTACACCCTGTCCTCCTCTCTATACACCCTCCTGTCCTCCTCCCTATACACGCTCTTGTCCTCCTCCTTATACACCCGCCTGTCCTCCTCCCTATACATCCTCCTGTCCTCCTCCCTATACATCCTCCTGTCCTCCTCCATATACACCCTCCTCTCTATACATCCTCCTGTCCTCCTCCCTATACATCCTCCTGTCCTCCTCCATATACACCCTCCTCTCTATACACCCTCCTGTCCTCCTCCCTATACACCCTTCTGTCCTCCTCCCTATACACCCTCCTGTATTGTCCTCCTCGCTATCCACCCTCCTGTCCTCCTCCCTATACACCCTCCTGTACTGTCCTCCTCGCTATCCACCCTCCTGTCCTCCTCGCTATCCACCCTCCTGTCCTCCTCCCTATACACCCTCCTGTCCTCCTCCCTATACACCCTCCTGTACTGTCCTCCTCGCTATCCACCCTCCTGTCCTCCTCCCTATACATCCTCCTGTCCTCCTCCATATACACCCTCCTCTCTATACACCCTCCTGTCCTCCTCTCTATACACCCTCCTTTCCTCCTCCCTATACACCCTCCTGCCCTCCTCTCTATACACCCTCCCTATACATCCTCCTCCCTCTCACACCCTCCTGTCCTCCTGTCCTCCCCTCACTCCACACAAAACCTCCCACTCTACAGTAATCACACAGCATAAGCCCCCTCCCACACTCTCCTTCTCCATGCCTCCTCCTTCTCCTCCTCCTCCTCCTCCTCCTTCACATAGGAACCATCTCCTTACAACAAACCCTGAATATGCAGATTGGCTCATTCAGCTGCAGTTGCTGCTCCGCTCTCCTCCATAAATGCAGCTGCAGCACATTCAGAGGACTGAGCAGAGGAAAAATGCTTACGCTATTTTTTTTCCTGTACTGGGTCGGGGGGGTGCTATTGGGAACCTCTGTTCACAGTAGCCTCTACTGCAGCCACAAAGGGGATTTTAGGTGTGTGTGTGCATATAAGCACAAGGAGAGGGGGAAAGCAGATGTGTGTATATATATATATATATTGGGGTTGAGTGATCATGCACCTTTAAAGAGTGATTATTTTGATTAGTGCTTTTATCTGGTTTTAAAAGTGCATCCGGTACATCAGATAATCTGAGATTAAAACTGCCTCTGGTACATCAGATAATCTGAGATTAAAACTGCATCTAGTACATCAGATAATCTGGTTTTAAAACTGCCTCTGGTACATCAGATAATCTGGTTTTAAAACTGCCTCTGGTACATCAGATAATCTGGTTTTAAAACTGCCTCTGGTACATCAGATAATCTGGTTTTAAAACTGCCTCTGGTACATCAGATAATCTAGTTTTAAAAGTGCATCTGGTACATCAGATAATCTGGTTTTAAAACTGCCTCTGGTACATCAGATAATCTAGTTTTAAAAGTGCATCTAGTATATCAGATAATTTGGTTTTAAAAGTGCATCTAGTATATCAGATAATCTGGTTTTAAAAGTGCATCTAGTATATCAGATAATCTGGTTTTAAAGATGGTATATCATACACCAGTAGGGCCCTCTTAGTTTGTCTGTGTCCGCAATGGCAGTTCTGGCCTAAAGAAGTGCATTATATTCATAGCCACGGAAAGTAGGGTTGTTGAGGGTGATGCAACGCCCCCTGAAAAATCTGAATTAAAATTAAAAAAATGTTAATAAAAATACACGTTATTTTTTTGCTATACACTTTCTCTCTCTCTGTGTGATGTCATTCTATTGGAATCTAGAAATAACAAAACTCTGTCATCAAACATCCACATCAAATTAAATATTTTTCTTTATCAAATAACATGGGAAAACAACCAATTTTTTTGTGCAGTATTAATTTATCATCCTTTCAAACCACTTAATGTAAATGTACATTAGTGTATTGTACACAGGCTGGTCATCTAGTTTTCTACCTGTAGACTTTTCATCACCATGACGATAAAACAATGTACAATACAGTAATTGAGTACATGGAGACATCAAGTGGTTTGTGACGATGTGGCTCAGTTGGTAGAGCATGGCGTGTGTGCAACACCAGGGTTGTGGGTTCGATTCCCGTGGGGGACCAGGACGAAAATGTACACACTCACTACTGCTCTGGTTAAGAGTGTTTACTAAAATGAATGGAAAATTAATGAACAGACCATTTCAGTTTTCACATAGAATTAAGTTGCATTTGCGAAAAAGTATCGTAAGCACTCTAATACATTTAGTTACAAAAAGTAGAGTGCACTGGTCCTTTACTAGTTCTGTGTTACTGAACCAATATAGACAACACACCCCACCCCCCAAACTACTTCCCTATGATTAGCTATAGAGAAATGGGGGTTCCCTCCTGGTCAAAAGTAGTGCACTAGGGAATAGGGTGCCATGTATCTGGTCAAAAGTAGTGCGCTAGGGAACAGTGTGCTAAGTCCTGGTCAAAAGTAGTGCACTAGGGAATAGGGTTCCATGTATCTGGTCAAAAGTAGTGCACTAGGGAATAGGGTGCCAAGTCCTGGTCAAAAGTAGTACACTAGGGAATAGGGTGCCATGTATCTGGTCAAAAGTAGTGCACTAGGGAATAGGGTGCCAAGTCCTGGTCGAAATTAAAGCACTAGGGAATAGGGTGCCAATTCCTGGTCGAAATTAAAGCACTAGGGAATAAGGTGCCAAGTCCTGATCAAAAGTAGTGCACTAGGGAATAGGGTGCCAAGTCCTGGTCGAAATTAAAGCACTAGGGAATAGGGTGCCAAGTCCTGGTCAAAAGTAGTGCACTGGGGAATAGGGTGCCAAGTCCTGGTCAAAAGTAGTGCACTATATAGAGCCTGGGATATACTCTAACCTCTCTGCAGAAAACATTCCTTCCTTAAAATATTCTCTGAACTAGCTGATTGGGGCAAGAAAAATACTGCATAACCCCCCCCACCCCCCACATCTTCTTAGTTCTCACATATATAACCAAGGTCCTTAGATGGAAATTCTCATTGTTGTAGAACTCCTCCAGGATATCACTGCAAGAAATGAACCATGTGTCCCAAATGGAACCCTGTTCCCTACCTATCCAGCACGCTATTTTAGACCAGGGACCATAGGAAATAGGGGGGCGCATTGTGGACGCAGAGTATGTTCTGTGGGGGTTTAAAACTCCTCTGAACAGCAGGAAAGATGACTCATATGTCTCTATTGTCTCAAGAAAGCCTAAGGGTGTGTGTGTGTGTGTGTGTGTGTGTGTGTGTGTGTGTGTGTGTGTGTGTGTGTGTGTGTGTGTGTGTGCGCCAGCATTAAAAGGAAGCTCAGTTCTTATCCCAACTAAATTAATTCATTATACTGTACATTCACTGCTGCATAATACTGTAAGATAGAAAGATGAGATGGATAAGTCCCTGGCTAGTTATGTCAACTTACAATGACATTGTCTGCAGTCTGAAATTCATACCCTATTCCCTACATAGTGCCTTATTCTGGTCAAAAGTAGTGCACTATATAGGGAATAGGGTCCCATTTGGGATGCATACATTCTGTCCCTGACATTGTGGTTGTCCTTAGTACAGCAGGGGTGGAGGATTTAACTAGGCAAGTCAGTTAAGAACAAATTCTTATTTACAATGACGGCCTACAAAGAGGCTACGCAACCTCTCTTCTCGTCTTCCCCAGTCTTCCCCAGTGTCTGTTCTTTTCCAGGTATGGTTTTATAGTCCTTCTCCCTCTATCTCTGTTGTGCTTTCTGCAGCCTTAGCACAAACATCAGATTCAAGCTTTCTGTGAACAAGTGGTCATCTTGCCAACACAATGACAGTGAGAGTAGGCCCACAGCCACGGCTCCGCCCCCTGGCCATGACGTCTAAGGGATGGGCCATCAAACATGAAAACAGAAACCTATTATGGAGTAATAACTACGATATCCTGCAAGGAGCACTATAATTGTATTAATGGTCCTGAATTAATACATATTTATGCCCCGACAAATCATACATTCACTTCCAAACATAACTGAAATACTCAAAATGATACTGCAAGAGGACAGGTGTTGAAAATCTGAATACATTAGACACTGTGGTACAACGAGACAGATTCCTGTTTGTTTATTCAATGCATCTATCTGTCACTATCCAAATAATCCAGAAATGAACCAAATGCTATGAAGCATGGATGTTGTTTATGAGTATAAACCCGTTTATGAGTATAAACAACACTATGAAACCAAGAGACCCCAGTACAGGAGTAAACAGGCCTGAGGGTTGCGCATCATACCAGTCCGCGTAGCTGAAAGACTGCAAAAGCAAACCAACACGACTGTATGCGTTGCGCGGGTGATTACAGTAAACAAACATCGGAAATCTACATCCGGAAGAAAACAACGCGACGGCTGACTGCAAAAGTTGAAACTATTTTAACACTGGTCGGCAAGCGCAGTCTGCCCACAGCCAGACTCAACGGTACCATCGTGCTCTCGTTGAAAACAATGACATCCGGTTTTTGCCGTCTACCTTCTACCTCGTACCATCTAAACGCAGCAGAAGAAAGTTAAACGTAGATCATTTTTTATTTTATTTTATTTTTTTATTTTTTAGTTAGCTGGCTAAGTCATTGATCTTTTCTTGGCTGTATACCCCTCTGACTGGGGATTTAGTGCTATAAAAACTAATGGTTAGACATGCCACAATGCATTTTTATTTTTATTTAACTAGGCAAGTCAGTAAAGAACAAATTCTTATTTACAATGACGGCCCTAGGATCAGTGGGTTAACTGCCTTGTTCAGGGGCAGAATGACAGATTTTTACCTTGTCAGCTCGGCGATTCAATCTAGCAACTTTTCGGTTACTGACCCCCATTTATAGTGATTGTTCTTCAATCAAAACCTAATGCAAGATCAAATTCGATTTTGCTTTAGTATAAAACGCACGATGAATCCGTCCCAGATCTCCGCATCAGCAGTTTGGTCCTCCAGCTCTGTGTGAAGGAGCTTTTAGTAGTGGGATGATGTCATTAAACTAATGGTGATAACGTTACATGTCACAACCAATCAAATATGCCCCCCCCCCCCTGCACCTTAGTAGCAGAGGCCATCTCTGAGGTTGTAGTGTGTTGATGTAGTACAAGGCATCAACTTATTATTTTTGACTCTGTGTTTTGATCTGTTCCTATCCGAATAAACCAGAAATGAATAAAACATTATTGAAGCAGTGAATTTGTTTTTCCCCACACTATGATGTCATTAACTAACACTATGTGAGTGAGGTTGTAGTGGGATGATGTCATTAACTAACACTATGTGAGTGAGGGTGTAGTGGGATGATGTCATTAACTAACACTATGTGAGTGAGGTTGTAGTGGGATGATGTCATTAACTAACACTATGTGAGTGAGGTTGTAGTGGGATGATGTCATTAACTAACACTATGTGAGTGAGGTTATAGTGGGATGATGTCATTAACTAACACTATGTGAGTGAGGTTGTAGTGGGATGATGTCATTAACTAACACTATGTGAGTGAGGTTGTAGTGGGATGATGTCATTAACTAACACTATGTGAGTGAGGTTGTAGTGGGATGATGTCATTAACTAACACTATGTGAGTGAGGTTGTAGTGGGATGATGTCATTAACTAACACTATGTGAGTGAGGTTGTAGTGGGATGCCGCTGGAAAGAGATCCACTCCACAGCTCCGGTTCCTCCTGAGTCCTGCAGCCCCTCATCACTCACTGATAGGTAGATCTCTCCTCTCCTCTCTCTCTCTCCTCTCTCCTCCTCTCCTCTCCTCTCCTCTCCTCTCCTCTCCTCTCCTCTCCTCTCCTCTCCTCTCCTCTCCTCTCCTCTCCTCTCTCCTGTAGCCTCTCTCTCACTGATAGGTAGATCTTTCCTCTCCTCTCTCTCCTCTCCACAGCTGCAGCCTCTCATCACTCACTGATAGGTAGATCTTTCCTCTCCTCTCTTCTCTCCACAGCTGCAGCCCTTCATCACTCACTGATAGGTAGATCTTTCCTCTCCTCTCTCCTCTCCACAGCTGCAGCCCCTCATCACTCACTGATAGGTAGATCTTTCCTCTCCTCTCTCCTCTCCACAGCTGCAGCCCCTCATCACTCACTGATAGGTAGATCTTTCCTCTCCTCTCTCCTCTCCACAGCTGCAGCCCCTCATCACTCACTGATAGGTAGATCTTTCCTCTCCTCTCTCCTCTCCACAGCTGCAGCCCCTCATCACTCACTGATAGGTAGATCTTTCCTCTCCTCTCTCCTCTCCACAGCTGCAGCCCCTAGCCCCTCATCACTCATCACTCAATAGGTAGATCTTTCCTCTCTCTCTCTCCTCTCCACAGCTGCAGCCCCTCATCACTCATTGATAGGTAGATCTTTCCTCTTCTCCTCTCCTCTCTTCCCTCTCCACAGCTGTAGCCCCTCATCACTCACTCATCAATAGGTAGATCTTTCCTTCCTCTCCCTCTCCACAGCTGTAGCCCCTCATCACTCACTGATAGGTAGATCTTTCCTCTCCTCTCTGCTGCAGCCCCTCACACAGCTGATCTTTCCTCTCCCTCTCCACAGCCCCTCATCACTCACTGATAGGTAGATCTCTCCTCTCCTCTCTCTCTCCTCTCCACAGCTGCCCCCATCACTCACTCAGATCTTTCACAGCTGAGCCCCCATCACTCACTGGTAGGTAGATCTTTCCTCTCCTCTCTGCTCTCCACAGCTGTTCATCACCACTGCTTTCCTCTCACAGCTCCCCTCATCACTCACTGATAGGTAGATCTTTCCTCTCCTCTCTCCTCTCCACAGCTGCAGCCCCTCATCACTCACTGATAGGTAGATCTTTCCTCTCCTCTCTGCTCTCCACAGCTGCAGCCCCTCATCACTCACTGATAGGTAGATCTTTCTCCTCTCTCTCTCTCCCACAGCTGCAGCCCCTCATCACTCACTGATAGGTAGATCTTTCCTCTCCTCTCTCCTCTCCACAGCTGCAGCCCTTCATCACCCACTGATAGGTAGATCTTTCCTCTCCTCTCTGCTCTCCACAGCTGCAGCCCCTCATCACTCACTGATAGGTAGATCTTTCCTCTCCTCTCCACTAGCCCCTCATCACTCACTGATAGGTAGATCTTTCTCTCCCTCCACAGCTGTAGCCCCTCATCACTCACTGATAGGTAGATCTTTCCTCTCCTCTCTCCTCTCCACAGCTGTAGCCCCTCATCACTCACTGATAGGTAGATCTTTCCTCTCCTTTCCTCTCCCCTCTCACTCCTCTCCCCCTCATCACTCACTCTTTCACAGCTGTAGCCCCTCATCACTCACTGATAGGTAGATATTTCCTCTCCTCTCTCCTCTCCACAGCTGCAGCCCCTCATCACTCACTAATAGGTAGATCTTTCCTCTCCTCTCCACAGCTGTAGCCCCTCATCACTCACTGATAGGTAGATCTTTCCTCTCCTCTCCTCTCTCCTCTCCACAGCTGTAGCCCCTCATCACTCACTGATAGGTAGATCTTTCCTCTCCTCTCTCCTCTCCACAGCTGCAGCCCCTCATCACTCACTGATAGGTAGATCTTTCCTCTCCTCTCTCCTCTCCTGCAGCCCTCATCACTCACTGATAGGTAGATCTTTCCTCTCCACAGCTGCAGCCCCTCATCACTCACTGATAGGTAGATCTTTCCTCTCCTCTCTCCTCTCCACAGCTGCAGCCCCTCATCATTCACTGATAGGTAGATCTTTCCTCTCTCCTCTCCTCTCCTCTCCTCTCCTCTCCTCTCCTCTCCTCTCCTCTCCTCTCCTCTCCTCTCCTCTCCTCTCCTCTCCTCTCCTCCCTCTCCTCTCCTCTCCTCTCCTCTCCTCTCCTCTCCACAGCTGTAGCCCCACATCACTCACTGATAGGTAGATCTTCCCTCTCCTCTCCTCTCTCCTCTCCACAGCTGTAGCCCCTCATCACTCACTGATAGGTAGATCTTTTCTCTCCTCTCCTCTCCTCTCCTCTCCTCTCCTCTCCTCTCCTCTCCTCTCCTCTCCTCTCCTCTCCTCTCCTCTCTCTCTCCTCTCCTCTCCCTCTCCTCCACAGCTGTAGCCCCTCATCACTCACTGATAGGTAGATCTTTCCTCTCCTCTCCTCTCTCTCCTCTCCACAGCTGTCCTCCCCTCATCACTCACTGATCCTCTAGATCTTTCCTCTCCTCCTCTCCTCTCCTCTCCACAGCTGTAGCCCCTCATCACTCACTGATAGGTAGATCTCTCTCTCCTCTCCTCTCCTCTCCTCTCCTCTCCTCTCCTCTCCTCTCCTCTCCTCTCCTCTCCTCTCCTCTCCTCTCTCCTCTCCTCTCCTCTCCTCTCCTCTCCACAGCTGTAGCCCCTCATCACTCACTGATAGGTAGATCTTTCCTCTCCTCTCCTCTCCTCTCCTCTCCTCTCCTCTCCTCTCCTCTCCTCTCCTCTCCTCCTCTCTCCTCTCCTCTCCTCTCCTCTCCTCTTCTCAGCTGTCCCCAAATCACCCACTGATAGGTAGCCTTTCCTCTCTCTCTCTCTCCTCTCCACAGCTGTAGCCCCTCATCACTCACTGATAGGTAGATCTGTCTTCTTCCTCTCCTCTCCTCTCCTCTCCTCTCCTCTCCTCTCCTCTCCTCTCCTCTCCTCTCCCTCTCCTCTCCTCTCCTCTCCTCCCTCTCCTCTCCTCTCCTCTCTCTCCACAGCTGTAGCCCCTCATCACTCACTGTAAGGCGGACTGTTACTTCCATAAGCTGCATTTGGGTTTGAGCTAGTCAGCAAGTTTCCCTTTCCCTCTCTCTTGTGCAATGTACACACACACACACACACACACACACACACACACACACACACACACACACACACACACACACACACACACACACACACACTGTACTTTTATTTTTTATTTCACCTTTATTTAACCAGGTAGACAAGTTGAGAACAAGTTCTCATTTACAGCTGCGACCTGGCCAAGATAAAGCAAAGCAGTTCGACAGATACAACGACACAGAGTTACACATGGAGTAAAACAAACATACAGTCAATAATACAGTAGAAAAAATAAGTCTATATACGATGTGAGCAAATGAGGTGAGATAAGGGAGGTAAAGGCAAAAAAAAGGCCATGGTGGCGAAGTAAATACAATATAGCAAGTTAAACACTGGAATGGTAGATTTGTAGTGGAAGAATGTGCAAAGTAGAAATAAAAAATAATGGGGTACAAAGGAGCAAAATAAATAAATACAGAAGGGGAAGAGGTAGTTGTTTGGGCTAAATTATAGATGGGCTATGTACAGGTGCAGTAATCTGTGAGCTGTTCTGACAGCTGGTGCTTAAAGCTAGTGAGGGAGATAAGTGTTTCCAGTTTCAGAGATTTTTGTAGTTCGTTCCAGTCATTGGCAGCAGAGAACTGAAAGGAGAGGCGGCCAAAGGAAGAATTGTTTTTGGGGGTGACCAGAGAGATATACCTGCTGGAGCGCGTGCTACAGGTGGGTGATGCTATGGTGACCAGCGAGCTGAGATAAGGGGGGACTTTACCTAGCAGAGACGTAGATGACATGGAGCCAGTGGGTTTGGCGACGAGTATGAAGCGAGGGCCAGCCAACGAGAGCATACAGGTCGCAGTGGTGGGTAGTATATGGGGCTTTGGCGACAAAACGGATGGCACTGTGATAGACTGCATCCAATTTATTGAGTAGGCTATTGGAGGCTATTTTGTAAATTACATCGCCAAAGTCGAGGATCGGTAGGATGGTCCGTTTTACGAGGGTATGTTTGGCAGCATGAGTGAAGGATGCTTTGTCGCGAAATAGGAATCCAATTCTAGATTTAACTTTGGATTGGAGATGTTTGATGTGAGTCTGGAAGGAGAGTTTACAGTCTAACCAGACACCTAGGTATTTGTAGTTGTCCACATAAGTCCGAACCGTCCAGAGTAGTGATGCTGGACGGGCGGGCAGGTACAGGCAGCGACCGGTTGAAGAGCATGCATTTAGTTTTACTTGTATTTAAGAGCAGTTGGAGGATATACAGTGTGAGAGGCCAGAGGCCATCAGCTGTGTTCTTAGTCTCTAGAGAGAGAGACACAGTGATGTGACAGTGACCTCTCTGGCTCTTCGAACCTGAAACTGAGGTGTGTGTGTTTGTGCGAGCATGCACATATCCTGTGTGTGTGTGTGTGTGTGTGTGTGTGTGTGTGTGTGTGTGTTTGTGCGAGCATGCACATATCCTGTGTGTGTGTGTGTGTGTGTGTGTGTGTGTGTTGTGTGTGTGTGTGTGTGTGTTTGTGCGAGCATGCACATATCCTGTGTGTGTGTGTGTGTGTGTGTGTGTGTGTGTGTGTGTGTGTGTGTGTGTGTGTGTATCCTGTGTGTGTGTGTGTGTGTGTGTGTGTGTGTGTGTGTGTGTGTGTGTGTGTGTTTTGTGCGAGCATGCACATATCCTGTGCGTGTGTGTGTGTGTGTGTGTGTGTGTGTGTGTTTGTGCATGCACATATCCTGTGTGTGTGTGTGTGTGTGTGTGTGTGTGTGTGTGTGTGTGTGTGTGTGTGTGTGTGAGAGAGAGTGACAGTGTCATGCCCTGACCTTAGAGATCCTTTTTATTCTCTATTTTGGTTAGGTCAGGGTGTGACTAGGGTGGGTACTCTAGTTTTTTGCATTTCTATGTGGGCCTGGTATGGTTCCCAATCAGAGGCAGCTGTCTATCGTTGTCTCTGACTGGAGATCATATATAGGCAGCCTTTTCCCACCTGTTGTTTGTGGGATCTTGTTTTTGTGTAGCTGCCTGTGAGCAGCCCAGAACGTCGCGTTTCGTTTTCGTCAGTATTGTTTTTGTTGAGTTTCATATTTATTAAACATGTGGAACTCTAAGTACGCTGCTCCTCGGTCCATTCATTCAGACGAACGTGACAGACAGCTCATGAAGACATAACGAGTTTGTGGTAAGTCACTCTGTCTCTCCTCTCTGTGAGGACAGACAGGCGGACGGACAGCAGCACGACTGTAATGCATATAAGCCTTTAGAGTTTTATTGTGTATTATAAACTGTGTGGTTTGAGACCTGAATTCTGATTGGCTGACTGCTGTGGTATATCAGACCGTATACCACAGGTACGACAAAACATTCATTTTTAATGCTCTAATTACGTTGGTAAACAGTTTAATAATAGCACCTCGAGGGTTTGTGATACATGGCTAATATAGGGCTGTGTCCAGGCACTCCGCGTTACGTCATGCTTAAACAGCCCTTAGCCGTGGTATATTGGCCATATACCACACCCCCTCGGGCCTTATTGCTTAACTATCCTTCATAGTTGTTCCTTCACCACTGTCTCCTGCCAGAGCACACTTCCATGTACTTTTAATGATCAAATAAATCAAACCAAATTCAGAGATGGATACTACAACTGAACCCTAGCTGGCTAATCAGACCAACCAGCCTTCATCTTCTCAGCCTGGCTCTGAACCAAGTATAGCCATGAACCTGAACCTGGCTGAGGTTCCAATGTCTCAGTGAGGCAGAGTGACTGTGGTTCCAATGTCTCAGTGAGGCAGAGTGACTGTGGTTCCAATGTCTCAGTGAGGCAGAGTGACTGTGGTTCCAATGTCTCAGTGAGGCAGAGTGACTGTGATTCCAATGTCTCAGTGAGGCAGAGTGACTGTGGTTCCAATGTCTCAGTGAGGCAGAGTGACTGTGATTCCAATGTCTCAGTGAGGCAGAGTGACTCAGTGAGACAGAGTGACTGGTTCCAATGTCTCAGTGAGGCAGAGTGACTGTGATTCCAATGTCTCAGTGAGGCAGAGTGACTGTGGTTCCAATGTCTCAGTGAGGCAGAGTGACTGTGGTTCCAATGTCTCAGTGAGGCAGAGTGACTGTGGTTCCAATGTCTCAGTGAGGCAGAGTGACTGTGGTTCCAATGTCTCAGTGAGGCAGAGTGACTGTGATTCCAATGTCTCAGTGAGGCAGAGTGACTGTGAGTTCAATACCAGTGGAACAGTTTTGCTTCCGTCCCTCTCCTTGCCCCTACCTGGGCTCGAACCAGGGACCCTCTGCACACATCAACACATCACACACCGCTGCTTTTGCTCCACAAAAGCAGCGGCCCTTGCAGAGCAAGGGGAACAATTACTTCAAGGTCTCAGAGAGAGTGACGCCACCGATTGAAACGCTATTAGCGCGCACCACGGCTACGCTAGCTATCCATTTCACACAGGATACACTAGCATGGGCCACATGCACTGAATGTGTCACTACCAATGCTGACAGTTCAGTAAATCACTCTGGAAATGAACTTATCATTACTTAGGCGCAACATGTAGCTAGCTCATATAAACATGTACATAGGTCCATATACAAAACATAAATGCACTGACTCAGTGTACTGTAAGTCATTTTGGATAGGAGCGTCAGCTAAATGACCATATTACTAGCTAGGGCTATGTAGCTAGCTCATATAAACATGTACATAGGTCCATATACAAAACATAAATGCACTGACTCAGTGTACTGTAAGTCATTTTGGATAGGAGCGTCAGCTAAATGACCATATTACTAGCTAGGGCTATGTAGCTAGCTCATATAAACATGTACATAGGTCCATATACAAAACATAAATGCACTGACTCAGTGTACTGTAAGTCATTTTGGATAGGAGCGTCAGCTAAATGACCATATTACTAGCTAGGGCTATGTAGCTAGCTCATATAAACATGTACATAGGTCCATATACAAAAAACATAAATGCACTGACTCAGTGTACTGTAAGTCATTTTGGATAGGAGTGTCAGCTAAATGACCATATTACTAGCTAGGGCTATGTAGCTAGGTACATAGGTCTATACAAAACATAAATGCACTGACTCAGTGTACTGTAAGTCATTTTGGATAAACCATATTACTAGCTGCATGGCATGTGCATGGCATGTGGTGCAAAAGAGGTGGGTGGCACCTTCATTAGGGAGGATGGGCTCGTGGTAACGGCTGGAGCGGAATCAGTGGAATGGTATCAAATACATCAAACACATGGTTTCCATGGTTTTCCATTGTTTCCGTGGTTTCCATGGTTTCCGTGGTTTCCGTGGTTTCCAGGTGTTCGATAACATTCCATTGGTTCCGTTCCAGCCATTATTATGAGCCGTCCTCCCCACTGATGTGGTAATCATATTGAATCTGGTAATGTTACCAGTTCTGTCTGTTTGAATAAAAATCATCTGCTAAATGACCATGTTATTACTTAGGGGCTTGAAGTAATGGGAAAAGGTCTGTCGTTTTAGTGTCTTCACTTACTTTGGAGTCCAGCAGGTCGATGCTGTCCAGGCTCTTGCTCCTGTGGATACGACCTTTGATCCTGCGTAGCGACGGCTTGGCCTGATGTATGCTGCTCACAGACGACGATGCAGAGATCGAGCCGCTCCCGTGTCCTAGCCCGTGTCCGTGTCCGTGTCCCTGACCTTGGCCTTGACCCCGGCTGGCTCTGCCGTGTGGGAGATTGCCGGGGTGGAGGAGGCTGGGGTGAATCCTGAGGGTCGGACAAAAACATCCAATCAGGATCATCATACTGAACTCCCGAGAATAGAAGAGACGAGAATATAAATTGTCACTGAAGGTCAAATCGGTTGCAGCAAAACTACAAACAGTTAACAAGTGGACAAGTGCCTGGCCTCTAGTGTTATCAGTACTGTGTCTTAGTGCCTGGCCTCTAGTGTTATCAGTACTGTGTCTTAGTGCCTGGCCTCTAGTGTTATCAGTACTGTGTCTTAGTGCCTGGCCTCTAGTGTTATCAGTACTGTGTCTTAATGCCTGGCCTCTAGTGTTATCAGTACTGTGTCTTAATGCCTGGCCTCTAGTGTTATCAGTACTGTGTCTTAGTGCCTGGCCTCTAGTGTTATCAGTACTGTGTCTTAGTGCCTGGCCTCTAGTGTTATCAGTACTGTGTCTTAGTGCCTGGCCTCTAGTGTTATCAGTACTGTGTCTTAGTGCCTGGCCTCTAGTGTTATCAGTACTGTGTCTTAGTGCCTGGCCTCTAGTGTTATCAGTACTGTGTCTTAGTGCCTGGCCTCTAGTGTTATCAGTACTGTGTCTTAGTGCCTGGCCTCTAGTGTTATCAGTACTATGTATTAATGCCTGGCCTCGAGTGTTATCAGTACTGTGTATTAATGCCTGGCCTCTAGTGTTATCAGTACTGTGTATTAGTGAATGAACCATAGTGTTAGCAGGGGAATTTAACCCATATAGTACTGGTGATCTAGAGGAGAGAGAACGTGCTAGAGCAGGGGAATTGAACCCATATAGTACTGGTGATCTAGAGGCAGCGGCTTAGACTCAATTTGTTCCTTATTTCAAATGTTATTTATTTATTTATTATTATGTTTTTTTTAAAGTTAGTTTAGAGTTTTTATTCCTCTATATATATTTATTTTGGTTTATAAATGTTTTTCCCCAATTTTGTGATATCCAATTGGTAGTTACTCGAAGGTGGAAAGCCATGGGTCCTCTGAATCACGACCCCGCCAAGCCGCACTGCATCTTGACACACTGCTCACCTAACCTGGAAGCCAGCCGCACCAATGTGTCGGAGGAAACACAGTGAAGTTGGCGACCACAGTCAGCGTGCATGCGCCCAGCCTGCCACAAGAAGTCGCTAGAGCGCAATGGGACAAGGACATCCCAGCAGGCCAAATCCTCCCCTAACCCGGACGACGCTGGGCCAATTGTGCGCCGTCTCTCGCGGTCGCGGCCGGCTACGACAGAGCCTGGAATCAAACCCGGATCTGTAGTGACGCCTCTAGTACTGTGATGCAGTGTCTTAGACCACAGCGGCACTCGGGAAGGCTTTGACTGTCTTGACAGGACATGCTTAACCAGGATTTACTCTCAAACGATACTTGAGAGAGGAGAGGAAAGGGAGGGAGAGAGGAGCGAGAGGGAGAGGGAGAGGGAGAGGAAAGAGGGAGAGGGAGAGAGGAAAGAGGGAGAGGAAAGAGGGAGAGGGAGAGGGAGAGAGAGGGAGAGAGGGAGAGAGGGAGAGGAAAGGGAGAGACAGGAGAGAGGGAGAGGGAGAGAGGAGAGAGGGAGAGAGGAAAGGGAGAGACAGGAGAGAGGGAGAGGAAAGGGAGAGACAGGAGAGAGGGAGAGACAGGAGAGAGGGAGAGAGGGAGAGAGACAGGAGAGAGGGAGAGAGAGAGAGAGGAAAGGGAGAGACAGGAGAGAGGGAGAGGAAAGGGAGAGACAGGAGAGAGGGAGAGACAGGAGAGAGGGAGAGACAGGAGAGAGGGAGAGGAGAGAGGAAAGGGAGAGACAGGAGAGAGGGAGAGGAAAGGGAGAGACATGAGAGAGGGAGAGACAGGAGAGAGGGAGAGAGGGAGAGACAGGAGAGAGGGAGAGACAGGAGAGAGGGAGAGAGGGAGAGGAGAGGGAGAGACAGGAGAGAGGGAGAGACAGGAGAGAGGGAGAGGAAAGGGAGAGACAGGAGAGAGGGAGAGGAAAGGGAGAGACAGGAGAGAGGGAGAGGAAAGGGTGAGACAGGAGAGAGGGAGAGGAGAGGGAGAGACAGGACAGAGGGAGAGAGGAAAGGGAGAGACAGGAGAGAGGGAGAGACAGGAGAGAGGGAGAGAGGAAAGGGAGAGACAGGAGAGAGGGAGAGGAAAGGGTGAGACAGGAGAGAGGGAGAGAGGGGAGAGACAGGACAGAGGGAGAGAGGAAAGGGAGAGACAGGAGAGAGGGAGAGACAGGAGAGAGGGAGAGACAGGAGAGAGTGAGAGACAGGAGAGAGGGAGAGAGGAGAGAGGGAGAGACAGGAGAGAGGAGAGAGTGAGAGAGGGAGAGAGTGAGAGACAGGAGAGAGGGAGAGACAGGAGAGAGGGAGAGACAGGAGAGAGGGAGAGGAAAGAGGGAGAGGGAGAGAGGAGAGAGGGAGAGAGGGAGAGGAAAGGGAGAGACAGGAGAGAGGGAGAGAGGAGAGAGGGAGAGGAAAGGGAGAGACAGGAGAGAGGGAGAGGAAAGGGAGAGACAGGAGAGAGGGAGAGACAGGAGAGAGGGAGAGAGGGAGAGACAGGAGAGAGGGAGAGAGGGAGAGACAGGAGAGAGGGAGAGAGGAGAGAGGAAAGGGAGAGACAGGAGAGAGGGAGAGGAAAGGGAGAGGGATGAGAGAGGGAGAGACAGGAGAGAGGGAGAGAGGGAGAGACAGGAGAGAGGGAGAGACAGGAGAGAGGGAGAGACAGGAGAGAGGGAGAGAGGGAGAGGAGAGGGAGAGACAGGAGAGAGGGAGAGACAGGAGAGAGGGAGAGAGGGAGAGACAGGAGAGAGGGAGAGACAGGAGAGAGGGAGAGGAAAGGGAGAGACAGGAGAGAGGGAGAGGAAAGGGTGAGACAGGAGAGAGGGAGAGAGGGAGAGACAGGACAGAGGGAGAGAGGAAAGGGAGAGACAGGAGAGAGGGAGAGACAGGAGAGAGGGAGAGACAGGAGAGAGGAGAGACAGGAGAGAGGGAGAGAGGAGAGAGGGAGAGACAGGAGAGAGGGAGAGGAGGGAGAGACAGGAGAGAGGGAGAGAGGAGAGAGGGAGAGACAGGAGAGAGGGAGAGAGGGAGAGACAGGAGAGAGGGAGAGAGGGAGTGAGATCCATTTCCATTTTAAGTGGCTGACTATGATACTCCAGAGGGTTTTGTGACTAAATGTTTAAAAGGTGGTGAAAGAAAAAGAGAGGAATAATCTATGAGCGGAAACAGAGCGGTGAAGCTCTCAAAAAGAAAAATGCCTTTTTAGATGGTTTCTGTGAGAAAATGTGTAACGCACGCATAATAACAGAACAACAGAGTTGAAAGGTCACTCCGGTCAGTGCTCACTCCTTCTACACCCATCACCTGGAGCAATGAAAGACGCCAGGCGAGGGCTTTTTAGACAAATGCGACAGAGCCAAAGTGACTAAGACGAGCAGCTGACAGGAAAGAGAGTCTCTGGATGCACGACAGACCCAAGCTAGTCTTGCACAGTCAGAGGCCATCTCTTACACGTTGATTCTAGAACGGACATCGGCCAATGGCCTTCAGGCAGGAAGTCAGAGAGAGTAACTTATTGCCTTCTGCTACAGTGGGATGGCTAGATAGTGTCTATGTCACTAATGGTACCCTATTCCCTGCATACTGTAATACTTTTGATCAGAGCCTTGTGGGTACTGGTCAAAGTAGTGCACTATATAGGGAATAGCTCTGGTCAAAGTAGTGCACTATATAGGGAATAGCTCTGGTCAAAGTAGTGCACTATATAGGGAATAGCTCTGGTCAAAGTAGTGCACTATATAGGGAATAGCTCTGGTGAGAAGTAGTGCACTATATAGGGAATAGCTCTGGTCAAAGTAGTGCACTATATAGGGAATAGCTCTGGTGCCATTTGGAGACGGACGTCGTAGTCTGTTTTTGAATAGCATTGTTTAAAGTACATGTACAGGTGTTATGAGGGAATAGCTCTGGAACACTGATTCATCAACACATACACACAATAGCACACACAGAATTAGTGCACTACACAGGGAATAGCATCACACAGAGAAATAGCTGCACCCATATAGGCTTCAATAGCTCTGGTGAGAATTTTTTGAGTGCACTATATAGGAATAGCTCTGGTGAAAGTAGTGCACTATATAGGGTTAGCTCTGGTCAAAGTAGTGCATCTCATATAGGGAATAGACTCTGGTCAAAGTAGTGCACTAGTATAGGGAATAGCTCTGGTCAAAATAGTGCATCTATATAGGGAATAGACCCTGGTCAAAGTAGTCACTGCATCTCAGTGCTAGGGCGTCACTAGACCCTGGTTCAAAGTAAATCACTGCATCTCAGGGCTAGGGTGCCATTTGGAGACCCTGGTTCAGTCTGTTTTCACTGATCTCAGTGCTTAATAGAATACATGTACAGACCCTGGTTATGACGGAGATTATAAATCACTGCATCTCAGTGCTGGAACACCCTGGTTCATCAAAATCACTGCATCTCAGTGCTAGAGGCGTCACACAGACCCTGGTTCAGCTCTAAATCACTGCATCTCAGTGGTCAGGAGATCATTTACAGACCCTGGTTCTGCTTACTGTAAGACTTCATCTTTTTGAGTGCTAAAGCGTCACTACAGACCCTGGTTCAGCGGTCTAAATCACTGCATCTCAGTGCTAGAGGCGTCACTACAGACCCTGGTTCAGCGGTCTAAATCACTGCATCTCAGTGCTAGAGGCGTCACTACAGACCCTGGTTCAGCGGTCTAAATCACTGCATCTCAGTGCTAGAGGCGTCACTACAGACCCTGGTTCAGTGGTCTAAGGCACTGCATCTCAGTGCTAGAGGCGTCACTACAGACCCTGGTTCAGTGGTCTAAGGCACTGCATCTCAGTGCTAGAGGCGTCACTACAGACCCTGGTTCAGCTGTCTAAAACACTGCATCTCAGTGCTAGAGGCGTCACTACAGACCCTGGTTCAGCGGTCTAAAACACTGCATCTCAGTGCTAGAGGCGTCACTACAGACCCTGGTTCAGAGGTCTAAAACACTGCATCTCAGTGCTAGAGGCATCACTACAGACCCTGGGGCGGCAGGGTAGCCTAGTGGTTAGAGCGTTGGACTAGTAACCGGAAGGTTGCAAGTTCAAACTCCCGAGCTGACAAGGTACAAATTTGTCATTCTGCCCTTGAACAGGCAGTTAACTCACTGTTCCTAGGGTGTCATTGAAAATAAGAAATTGTTCTTAACTGACTTGTCTAGTTAAATAAAGGTAACATTAAAATAAATAAAAACTACAGGTTCAATTCCAAGCTATAGGGTTTGGCTGGGATAGGCTGTCATTATAAATAAACAGACGATCAACAGAACCGCAGGCCATCAACAGAACCTCTATCAGCAGGCCATCAACAG